>NW_025064376.1:0-68223 GCF_018152265.1 Drosophila ficusphila | reverse complement strand
CACTTTTCTGCAAAAAATATTGACCAAAAATTCGAAAATAAACCAATAATGCAGCTAGATAGATATTTTAATAACAAATTCAGAGAGGCATTCCACTTTTAAATCGGGTAAACATTTCAAAAGTTATGGGATAAGCAGTGCTGGGATCTGGTCACTTTTCTGCAAACCCATTTTTTTTGCAAATTTTGACAGGTCGGGGGTCATAAAAAATACAAAATATTGACCAAAAATTCGAAAATAAACCAATAATGCAGCTAGATAGATATTTTAACAACAAATTCAGAGAGGTATTCCACTTTTAAATCGGGTAAAAGATTTAAAAGTTTGGGCTAAGCAGTGCTGGGATCTTGTCACTTTTCTGCAAACCCATTTTTTGCAAATTTTGACAGGTCGGGGGTCATAAAAAATTACAAAATATTGACCAAAAATTCGAAAATAAACCAATAATGCAGCTAGATAGATATTTTAACAACAAATTCAGAGAGGTATTCCACTTTTAAATCGGGTAAAAATTTCAAAAGTTATGGGCTAAGCAGTGCTGGGATCTGGTCACTTTTCTGCAAACCCATTTTTTGCAAATTTTGACAGGTCGGGGGTCATAAAAAATGACGAAACATTGACCAAAAATTCGAAAATAAACCAATAATGCAGCTAGATAGATATTTTAACAACAAATTCAGAGAGGTATTCCACTTTTAAATCGGGTAAAAATTTCAAAAGTTTGGGCTAAGCAGTGCTGGGTTCTGGTCACTTTTCTGCAAAAAATATTGACCAAAAATTCGAAAATAAACCAATAATGCAGCTAGATAGATATTCGAATAACAAATTCAGAGAGGTATTCCACTTTTAAATCGGGTAAAAATTTCAAAAGTTATGGGCTAAGCAGTGCTGGGATCTGGTCACTTTTCTGCAAACCCATTTTTTGCAAATTTTGACAGGTCGGGGGTCATAAAAAATGACGAAACATTGACCAAAAATTCGAAAATAAACCAATGATGCAGCTAGATAGATATTTTAACAACAAATTCAGAGAGGTATTCCACTTTTAAATCGGGTAAAAGATTCAAAAGTTTGGGCTAAGCAGTGCTGGGATCTTGTCACTTTTCTGCAAACCCATTTTTTGCAAATTTTGACAGGTCGGGGGTCATAAAAAATTACAAAATATTGACCAAAAATTCGAAAATAAACCAATAATGCAGCTAGATAGATATTTTAACAACAAATTCAGAGAGGTATTCCACTTTTAAATCGGGTAAAAATTTCAAAAGTTATGGGCTAAGCAGTGCTGGGATCTGGTCACTTTTCTGCAAACCCATTTTTTGCAAATTTTGACAGGTCGGGGGTCATAAAAAATGACGAAACATTGACCAAAAATTCGAAAATAAACCAATGATGCAGCTAGATAGATATTTTAACAACAAATTCAGAGAGGTATTCCACTTTTAAATCGGGTAAAAATTTCAAAAGTTATGGGCTAAGCAGTGCTGGGATCTGGTCACTTTTCTGCAAACCCATTTTTTGCAAATTTTGACAGGTCGGGGGTCATAAAAAATGACGAAACATTGACCAAAAATTCGAAAATAAACCAATGATGTAGCTAGATAGATATTTTAATAACAAATTCAGAGAGGCATTCCACTTTTAAATCGGGTAAAAATTTCAAAAGTTATGGGATAAGCAGTGCTGGGATCTGGTCACTTTTCTGCAAACCCATTTTTTTTGCAAATTTTGACAGGTCGGGGGTCATAAAAAATTACAAAATATTGACCAAAAATTCGAAAATAAACCAATAATGCAGCTAGATAGATATTTTAACAACAAATTCAGAGAGGTATTCCACTTTTAAATCGGGTAAAAGATTTAAAAGTTTGGGCTAAGCAGTGCTGGGATCTTGTCACTTTTCTGCAAACCCATTTTTTGCAAATTTTGACAGGTCGGGGGTCATAAAAAATTACAAAATATTGACCAAAAATTCGAAAATAAACCAATAATGCAGCTAGATAGATATTTTAACAACAAATTCAGAGAGGTATTCCACTTTTAAATCGGGTAAAAATTTCAAAAGTTATGGGCTAAGCAGTGCTGGGATCTGGTCACTTTTCTGCAAACCCATTTTTTGCAAATTTTGACAGGTCGGGGGTCATAAAAAATGACGAAACATTGACCAAAAATTCGAAAATAAACCAATAATGCAGCTAGATAGATATTTTAACAACAAATTCAGAGAGGTATTCCACTTTTAAATCGGGTAAAAATTTCAAAAGTTTGGGCTAAGCAGTGCTGGGTTCTGGTCACTTTTCTGCAAAAAATATTGACCAAAAATTCGAAAATAAACCAATAATGCAGCTAGATAGATATTCGAATAACAAATTCAGAGAGGTATTCCACTTTTAAATCGGGTAAAAATTTCAAAAGTTATGGGCTAAGCAGTGCTGGGATCTGGTCACTTTTCTGCAAACCCATTTTTTGCAAATTTTGACAGGTCGGGGGTCATAAAAAATGACGAAACATTGACCAAAAATTCGAAAATAAACCAATGATGCAGCTAGATAGATATTTTAACAACAAATTCAGAGAGGTATTCCACTTTTAAATCGGGTAAAAGATTCAAAAGTTTGGGCTAAGCAGTGCTGGGATCTTGTCACTTTTCTGCAAACCCATTTTTTGCAAATTTTGACAGGTCGGGGGTCATAAAAAATTACAAAATATTGACCAAAAATTCGAAAATAAACCAATAATGCAGCTAGATAGATATTTTAACAACAAATTCAGAGAGGTATTCCACTTTTAAATCGGGTAAAAATTTCAAAAGTTATGGGCTAAGCAGTGCTGGGATCTGGTCACTTTTCTGCAAACCCATTTTTTGCAAATTTTGACAGGTCGGGGGTCATAAAAAATGACGAAACATTGACCAAAAATTCGAAAATAAACCAATGATGCAGCTAGATAGATATTTTAACAACAAATTCAGAGAGGTATTCCACTTTTAAATCGGGTAAAAATTTCAAAAGTTATGGGCTAAGCAGTGCTGGGATCTGGTCACTTTTCTGCAAACCCATTTTTTGCAAATTTTGACAGGTCGGGGGTCATAAAAAATGACGAAACATTGACCAAAAATTCGAAAATAAACCAATGATGTAGCTAGATAGATATTTTAATAACAAATTCAGAGAGGCATTCCACTTTTAAATCGGGTAAAAATTTCAAAAGTTATGGGATAAGCAGTGCTGGGATCTGGTCACTTTTCTGCAAACCCATTTTTTTTGCAAATTTTGACAGGTCGGGGGTCATAAAAAATTACAAAATATTGACCAAAAATTCGAAAATAAACCAATAATGCAGCTAGATAGATATTTTAACAACAAATTCAGAGAGGTATTCCACTTTTAAATCGGGTAAAAGATTCAAAAGTTTGGGCTAAGCAGTGCTGGGATCTTGTCACTTTTCTGCAAACCCATTTTTTGCAAATTTTGACAGGTCGGGGGTCATAAAAAATTACAAAATATTGACCAAAAATTCGAAAATAAACCAATAATGCAGCTAGATAGATATTTTAACAACAAATTCAGAGAGGTATTCCACTTTTAAATCGGGTAAAAATTTCAAAAGTTATGGGCTAAGCAGTGCTGGGATCTGGTCACTTTTCTGCAAACCCATTTTTTGCAAATTTTGACAGGTCGGGGGTCATAAAAAATTAAAAAACATTGACCAAAAATTCGAAAATAAACCAATAATGCAGCTAGATAGATATTTTAACAACAAATTCAGAGAGGTATTCCACTTTTAAATCGGGTAAAAATTTCAAAAGGTTTGGGATAAGCAGTGCTGGGATCTGGTCACTTTTCTGCAAACCCATTTTTTTGCAAATTTTAACAAGTCGGGGGTCATAAAAAACTACAAAATATTGACCAAAAATTCGAAAATAAACCAATAATGCAGCTAGATAGATATTTTAACAACAAATTCAGAGAGGTATTCCACTTTTAAATCGGGTAAAAATTTCAAAAGTTTGGGGTAAGCAGTGCTGGGATCTGGTCACTTTTCTGCAAACCCATTTTTTGCAAATTTTGACAGGTCGGGGGTCATAAAAAATGACGAAACATTGACCAAAAATTCGAAAATAAACCAATGATGTAGCTAGATAGATATTTTAATAACAAATTCAGAGAGGCATTCCACTATTAAATCGGGTAAAAATTTCAAAAGTTATGGGATAAGCAGTGCTGGGTTCTGGTCACTTTTCTGCAAAAAATATTGACCAAAAATTCGAAAATAAACCAATAATGCAGCTAGATAGATATTCGAATAACAAATTCAGAGAGGTATTCCACTTTTAAATCGGGTAAAAATTTCAAAAGTTATGGGCTAAGCAGTGCTGGGATCTGGTCACTTTTCTGCAAACCCATTTTTTGCAAATTTTGACAGGTCGAGGGTCATAAAAAATGACGAAACATTGACCAAAAATTCGAAAATAAACCAATGATGCAGCTAGATAGATATTTTAACAACAAATTCAGAGAGGTATTCCACTTTTAAATCGGGTAAAAATTTCAAAAGTTATGGGATAAGCAGTGCTGGGTTCTGGTCACTTTTCTGCAAAAAATATTGACCAAAAATTCGAAAATAAACCAATAATGCAGCTAGATAGATATTCGAATAACAAATTCAGAGAGGTATTCCACTTTTAAATCGGGTAAAAATTTCAAAAGTTATGGGCTAAGCAGTGCTGGGATCTGGTCACTTTTCTGCAAACCCATTTTTTGCAAATTTTGACAGGTCGGGGGTCATAAAAAATGACGAAACATTGACCAAAAATTCGAAAATAAACCAATGATGCAGCTAGATAGATATTTTAACAACAAATTCAGAGAGGTATTCCACTTTTAAATCGGGTAAAAGATTCAAAAGTTTGGGCTAAGCAGTGCTGGGATCTTGTCACTTTTCTGCAAACCCATTTTTTGCAAATTTTGACAGGTCGGGGGTCATAAAAAATGACGAAACATTGACCAAAAATTCGAAAATAAACCAATGATGCAGCTAGATAGATATTTTAACAACAAATTCAGAGAGGTATTCCACTTTTAAATCGGGTAAAAATTTCAAAAGTTATGGGCTAAGCAGTGCTGGGATCTGGTCACTTTTCTGCAAACCCATTTTTTGCAAATTTTGACAGGTCGGGGGTCATAAAAAATGACGAAACATTGACCAAAAATTCGAAAATAAACCAATAATGCAGCTAGATAGATATTTTAACAACAAATTCAGAGAGGTATTCCACTTTTAAATCGGGTAAAAATTTCAAAAGTTTGGGCTAAGCAGTGCTGGGTTCTGGTCACTTTTCTGCAAAAAATATTGACCAAAAATTCGAAAATAAACCAATAATGCAGCTAGATAGATATTCGAATAACAAATTCAGAGAGGTATTCCACTTTTAAATCGGGTAAAAATTTCAAAAGTTATGGGCTAAGCAGTGCTGGGATCTGGTCACTTTTCTGCAAACCCATTTTTTGCAAATTTTGACAGGTCGGGGGTCATAAAAAATGACGAAACATTGACCAAAAATTCGAAAATAAACCAATGATGCAGCTAGATAGATATTTTAACAACAAATTCAGAGAGGTATTCCACTTTTAAATCGGGTAAAAGATTCAAAAGTTTGGGCTAAGCAGTGCTGGGATCTTGTCACTTTTCTGCAAACCCATTTTTTGCAAATTTTGACAGGTCGGGGGTCATAAAAAATTACAAAATATTGACCAAAAATTCGAAAAATAAACCAATAATGCAGCTAGATAGATATTTTAACAACAAATTCAGAGAGGTATTCCACTTTTAAATCGGGTAAAAATTTCAAAAGTTATGGGCTAAGCAGTGCTGGGATCTGGTCACTTTTCTGCAAACCCATTTTTTGCAAATTTTGACAGGTCGGGGGTCATAAAAAATGACGAAACATTGACCAAAAATTCGAAAATAAACCAATGATGCAGCTAGATAGATATTTTAACAACAAATTCAGAGAGGTATTCCACTTTTAAATCGGGTAAAAATTTCAAAAGTTATGGGCTAAGCAGTGCTGGGATCTGGTCACTTTTCTGCAAACCCATTTTTTGCAAATTTTGACAGGTCGGGGGTCATAAAAAATGACGAAACATTGACCAAAAATTCGAAAATAAACCAATGATGTAGCTAGATAGATATTTTAATAACAAATTCAGAGAGGCATTCCACTTTTAAATCGGGTAAAAATTTCAAAAGTTATGGGATAAGCAGTGCTGGGATCTGGTCACTTTTCTGCAAACCCATTTTTTTTGCAAATTTTGACAGGTCGGGGGTCATAAAAAATTACAAAATATTGACCAAAAATTCGAAAATAAACCAATAATGCAGCTAGATAGATATTTTAACAACAAATTCAGAGAGGTATTCCACTTTTAAATCGGGTAAAAGATTTAAAAGTTTGGGCCTAAGCAGTGCTGGGATCTTGTCACTTTTCTGCAAACCCATTTTTTGCAAATTTTGACAGGTCGGGGGTCATAAAAAATTACAAAATATTGACCAAAAATTCGAAAATAAACCAATAATGCAGCTAGATAGATATTTTAACAACAAATTCAGAGAGGTATTCCACTTTTAAATCGGGTAAAAATTTCAAAAGTTATGGGCTAAGCAGTGCTGGGATCTGGTCACTTTTCTGCAAACCCATTTTTTGCAAATTTTGACAGGTCGGGGGTCATAAAAAATGACGAAACATTGACCAAAAATTCGAAAATAAACCAATAATGCAGCTAGATAGATATTTTAACAACAAATTCAGAGAGGTATTCCACTTTTAAATCGGGTAAAAATTTCAAAAGTTTGGGCTAAGCAGTGCTGGGTTCTGGTCACTTTTCTGCAAAAAATATTGACCAAAAATTCGAAAATAAACCAATAATGCAGCTAGATAGATATTCGAATAACAAATTCAGAGAGGTATTCCACTTTTAAATCGGGTAAAAATTTCAAAAGTTATGGGCTAAGCAGTGCTGGGATCTGGTCACTTTTCTGCAAACCCATTTTTTGCAAATTTTGACAGGTCGGGGGTCATAAAAAATGACGAAACATTGACCAAAAATTCGAAAATAAACCAATGATGCAGCTAGATAGATATTTTAACAACAAATTCAGAGAGGTATTCCACTTTTAAATCGGGTAAAAGATTCAAAAGTTTGGGCTAAGCAGTGCTGGGATCTTGTCACTTTTCTGCAAACCCATTTTTTGCAAATTTTGACAGGTCGGGGGTCATAAAAAATTACAAAATATTGACCAAAAATTCGAAAATAAACCAATAATGCAGCTAGATAGATATTTTAACAACAAATTCAGAGAGGTATTCCACTTTTAAATCGGGTAAAAATTTCAAAAGTTATGGGCTAAGCAGTGCTGGGATCTGGTCACTTTTCTGCAAACCCATTTTTTGCAAATTTTGACAGGTCGGGGGTCATAAAAAATGACGAAACATTGACCAAAAATTCGAAAATAAACCAATGATGCAGCTAGATAGATATTTTAACAACAAATTCAGAGAGGTATTCCACTTTTAAATCGGGTAAAAATTTCAAAAGTTATGGGCTAAGCAGTGCTGGGATCTGGTCACTTTTCTGCAAACCCATTTTTTGCAAATTTTGACAGGTCGGGGGTCATAAAAAATGACGAAACATTGACCAAAAATTCGAAAATAAACCAATGATGTAGCTAGATAGATATTTTAATAACAAATTCAGAGAGGCATTCCACTTTTAAATCGGGTAAAAATTTCAAAAGTTATGGGATAAGCAGTGCTGGGATCTGGTCACTTTTCTGCAAACCCATTTTTTTTGCAAATTTTGACAGGTCGGGGGTCATAAAAAATTACAAAATATTGACCAAAAATTCGAAAATAAACCAATAATGCAGCTAGATAGATATTTTAACAACAAATTCAGAGAGGTATTCCACTTTTAAATCGGGTAAAAGATTCAAAAGTTTGGGCTAAGCAGTGCTGGGATCTTGTCACTTTTCTGCAAACCCATTTTTTGCAAATTTTGACAGGTCGGGGGTCATAAAAAATTACAAAATATTGACCAAAAATTCGAAAATAAACCAATAATGCAGCTAGATAGATATTTTAACAACAAATTCAGAGAGGTATTCCACTTTTAAATCGGGTAAAAATTTCAAAAGTTATGGGCTAAGCAGTGCTGGGATCTGGTCACTTTTCTGCAAACCCATTTTTTGCAAATTTTGACAGGTCGGGGGTCATAAAAAATTAAAAAACATTGACCAAAAATTCGAAAATAAACCAATAATGCAGCTAGATAGATATTTTAACAACAAATTCAGAGAGGTATTCCACTTTTAAATCGGGTAAAAATTTCAAAAGGTTTGGGATAAGCAGTGCTGGGATCTGGTCACTTTTCTGCAAACCCATTTTTTGCAAATTTTAACAAGTCGGGGGTCATAAAAAACTACAAAATATTGACCAAAAATTCGAAAATAAACCAATAATGCAGCTAGATAGATATTTTAACAACAAATTCAGAGAGGTATTCCACTTTTAAATCGGGTAAAAATTTCAAAAGTTTGGGGTAAGCAGTGCTGGGATCTGGTCACTTTTCTGCAAACCCATTTTTTGCAAATTTTGACAGGTCGAGGGTCATAAAAAATGACGAAACATTGACCAAAAATTCGAAAATAAACCAATGATGTAGCTAGATAGATATTTTAATAACAAATTCAGAGAGGCATTCCACTATTAAATCGGGTAAAAATTTCAAAAGTTATGGGATAAGCAGTGCTGGGTTCTGGTCACTTTTCTGCAAAAAATATTGACCAAAAATTCGAAAATAAACCAATAATGCAGCTAGATAGATATTCGAATAACAAATTCAGAGAGGTATTCCACTTTTAAATCGGGTAAAAATTTCAAAAGTTATGGGCTAAGCAGTGCTGGGATCTGGTCACTTTTCTGCAAACCCATTTTTTGCAAATTTTGACAGGTCGAGGGTCATAAAAAATGACGAAACATTGACCAAAAATTCGAAAATAAACCAATGATGCAGCTAGATAGATATTTTAACAACAAATTCAGAGAGGTATTCCACTTTTAAATCGGGTAAAAATTTCAAAAGTTATGGGATAAGCAGTGCTGGGTTCTGGTCACTTTTCTGCAAAAAATATTGACCAAAAATTCGAAAATAAACCAATAATGCAGCTAGATAGATATTCGAATAACAAATTCAGAGAGGTATTCCACTTTTAAATCGGGTAAAAATTTCAAAAGTTATGGGCTAAGCAGTGCTGGGATCTGGTCACTTTTCTGCAAACCCATTTTTTGCAAATTTTGACAGGTCGGGGGTCATAAAAAATGACGAAACATTGACCAAAAATTCGAAAATAAACCAATGATGTAGCTAGATAGATATTTTAATAACAAATTCAGAGAGGCATTCCACTTTTAAATCGGGTAAAAATTTCAAAAGTTATGGGATAAGCAGTGCTGGGATCTGGTCACTTTTCTGCAAACCCATTTTTTTTGCAAATTTTGACAGGTCGGGGGTCATAAAAAATTACAAAATATTGACCAAAAATTCGAAAATAAACCAATAATGCAGCTAGATAGATATTTTAACAACAAATTCAGAGAGGTATTCCACTTTTAAATCGGGTAAAAGATTCAAAAGTTTGGGCTAAGCAGTGCTGGGATCTTGTCACTTTTCTGCAAACCCATTTTTTGCAAATTTTGACAGGTCGGGGGTCATAAAAAATTACAAAATATTGACCAAAAATTCGAAAATAAACCAATAATGCAGCTAGATAGATATTTTAACAACAAATTCAGAGAGGTATTCCACTTTTAAATCGGGTAAAAATTTCAAAAGTTATGGGCTAAGCAGTGCTGGGATCTGGTCACTTTTCTGCAAACCCATTTTTTGCAAATTTTGACAGGTCGGGGGTCATAAAAAATTAAAAAACATTGACCAAAAATTCGAAAATAAACCAATAATGCAGCTAGATAGATATTTTAACAACAAATTCAGAGAGGTATTCCACTTTTAAATCGGGTAAAAATTTCAAAAGGTTTGGGATAAGCAGTGCTGGGATCTGGTCACTTTTCTGCAAACCCATTTTTTGCAAATTTTAACAAGTCGGGGGTCATAAAAAACTACAAAATATTGACCAAAAATTCGAAAATAAACCAATAATGCAGCTAGATAGATATTTTAATAACAAATTCAGAGAGGTATTCCACTTTTAAATCGGGTAAAAATTTCAAAAGTTATGGGCTAAGCAGTGCTGGGTTCTGGTCACTTTTCTGCAAACCCATTTTCTGCAAATTTTGACAGGTCGGGGGTCATAAAAAATTAAAAAACATTGACCAAAAATTCGAAAATAAACCAATAATGCAGCTAGATAGATATTTTAACAACAAATTCAGAGAGGTATTCCACTTTTAAATCGGGTAAAAATTTCAAAAGTTATGGGATAAGCAGTGCTGGGATCTGGTCACTTTTCTGCAAACCCATTTTTTGCAAATTTTAACAAGTCGGGGGTCATAAAAAACTACAAAATATTGACCAAAAATTCGAAAATAAACCAATAATGCAGCTAGATAGATATTTTAATAACAAATTCAGAGAGGTATTCCACTTTTAAATCGGGTAAAAATTTCAAAAGTTATGGGCTAAGCAGTGCTGGGTTCTGGTCACTTTTCTGCAAACCCATTTTTTGCAAATTTTGACAGGTCGGGGGTCATAAAAAATTAAAAAACATTGACCAAAAATTCGAAAATAAACCAATAATGCAGCTAGATAGATATTTTAACAACAAATTCAGAGAGGTATTCCACTTTTAAATCGGGTAAAAATTTCAAAAGTTTGGGCTAAGCAGTGCTGGGTTCTGGTCACTTTTCTGCAAAAAATATTGACCAAAAATTCGAAAATAAACCAATAATGCAGCTAGATAGATATTCGAATAACAAATTCAGAGAGGTATTCCACTTTTAAATCGGGTAAAAATTTCAAAAGTTATGGGCTAAGCAGTGCTGGGATCTGGTCACTTTTCTGCAAACCCATTTTTTGCAAATTTTGACAGGTCGGGGGTCATAAAAAATGACGAAACATTGACCAAAAATTCGAAAATAAACCAATGATGCAGCTAGATAGATATTTTAACAACAAATTCAGAGAGGTATTCCACTTTTAAATCGGGTAAAAATTTCAAAAGTTATGGGATAAGCAGTGCTGGGTTCTGGTCACTTTTCTGCAAAAAATATTGACCAAAAATTCGAAAATAAACCAATAATGCAGCTAGATAGATATTCGAATAACAAATTCAGAGAGGTATTCCACTTTTAAATCGGGTAAAAATTTCAAAAGTTATGGGCTAAGCAGTGCTGGGATCTGGTCACTTTTCTGCAAACCCATTTTTTGCAAATTTTGACAGGTCGGGGTCATAAAAAATGACGAAACATTGACCAAAAATTCGAAAATAAACCAATGATGTAGCTAGATAGATATTTTAATAACAAATTCAGAGAGGCATTCCACTTTTAAATCGGGTAAAAATTTCAAAAGTTATGGGATAAGCAGTGCTGGGATCTGGTCACTTTTCTGCAAACCCATTTTTTTTTGCAAATTTTGACAGGTCGGGGGTCATAAAAAATTACAAAATATTGACCAAAAATTCGAAAATAAACCAATAATGCAGCTAGATAGATATTTTAACAACAAATTCAGAGAGGTATTCCACTTTTAAATCGGGTAAAAGATTCAAAAGTTTGGGCTAAGCAGTGCTGGGATCTTGTCACTTTTCTGCAAACCCATTTTTTGCAAATTTTGACAGGTCGGGGGTCATAAAAAATTACAAAATATTGACCAAAAATTCGAAAATAAACCAATAATGCAGCTAGATAGATATTTTAACAACAAATTCAGAGAGGTATTCCACTTTTAAATCGGGTAAAAATTTCAAAAGTTATGGGCTAAGCAGTGCTGGGATCTGGTCACTTTTCTGCAAACCCATTTTTTGCAAATTTTGACAGGTCGGGGGTCATAAAAAATTAAAAAACATTGACCAAAAATTCGAAAATAAACCAATAATGCAGCTAGATAGATATTTTAACAACAAATTCAGAGAGGTATTCCACTTTTAAATCGGGTAAAAATTTCAAAAGGTTTGGGATAAGCAGTGCTGGGATCTGGTCACTTTTCTGCAAACCCATTTTTTGCAAATTTTAACAAGTCGGGGGTCATAAAAAACTACAAAATATTGACCAAAAATTCGAAAATAAACCAATAATGCAGCTAGATAGATATTTTAATAACAAATTCAGAGAGGTATTCCACTTTTAAATCGGGTAAAAATTTCAAAAGTTATGGGCTAAGCAGTGCTGGGATCTGGTCACTTTTCTGCAAACCCATTTTTTGCAAATTTTGACAGGTCGGGGGTCATAAAAAATTAAAAAACATTGACCAAAAATTCGAAAATAAACCAATAATGCAGCTAGATAGATATTTTAACAACAAATTCAGAGAGGTATTCCACTTTTAAATCGGGTAAAAATTTCAAAAGTTATGGGATAAGCAGTGCTGGAATCTGGTCACTTTTCTGCAAACCCATTTTTTGCAAATTTTGACAGGTCGGGGGTCATAAAAAATTACAAAATATTGACCAAAAATTCGAAAATAAACCAATAATGCAGCTAGATAGATATTTTAACAACAAATTCAGAGAGGTATTCCACTTTTAAATCGGGTAAAAATTTCAAAAGTTATGGGATAAGCAGTGCTGGGATCTGGTCACTTTTCTGCAAACCCATTTTTTTGCAAATTTTGACAGGTCGGGGGTCATAAAAAATTACAAAATATTGACCAAAAATTCGAAAATAAACCAATAATGCAGCTAGATAGATATTTTAACAACAAATTCAGAGAGGTATTCCACTTTTAAATCGGGTAAAAATTTCAAAAGTTTGGGGTAAGCAGTGCTGGGATCTGGTCACTTTTCTGCAAACCCATTTTTTGCAAATTTTGACAGGTCGGGGGTCATAAAAAACTACAAAATATTGACCAAAAATTCGAAAATAAACCAATAATGCAGCTAGATAGATATTCGAATAACAAATTCAGAGAGGTATTCCACTTTTAAATCGGGTAAAAATTTCAAAAGTTTGGGCTAAGCAGTGCTGGGATCTGGTCACTTTTCTGCAAACCCATTTTTTGCAAATTTTGACAGGTCGGGGGTCATAAAAAATTACAAAATATTGACCAAAAATTCGAAAATAAACCAATAATGCAGCTAGATAGATATTTTAACAACAAATTCAGAGAGGTATTCCACTTTTAAATCGGGTAAAAATTTCAAAAGTTTGGGCTAAGCAGTGCTGGGATCTGGTCACTTTTCTGCAAACCCATTTTTTGCAAATTTTGACAGGTCGGGGGTCATAAAAAACTACAAAATATTGACAAAAAATTCGAAAATAAACCAATAATGCAGCTAGATAGATATTTTAATAACAAATTCAGAGAGGTATTCCACTTTTAAATCGGGTAAAAATTTCAAAAGTTTGGGCTAAGCAGTGCTGGGATCTGGTCACTTTTCTGCAAACCCATTTTTTTGCAAATTTTGACAGGTTGGGGGTCATAAAAAATGACGAAACATTGACCAAAAATTCGAAAATAAACCAATGATGTAGCTAGATAGATATTTTAACAACAAATTCAGAGAGGTATTCCACTTTTAAATCGGGTAAAAGATTCAAAAGTTTGGGCTAAGCAGTGCTGGGATCTTGTCACTTTTCTGCAAACCCATTTTTTGCAAATTTTGACAGGTCGGGGGTCATAAAAAATTACAAAATATTGACCAAAAATTCGAAAATAAACCAATAATGCAGCTAGATAGATATTTTAACAACAAATTCAGAGAGGTATTCCACTTTTAAATCGGGTAAAAATTTCAAAAGGTTTGGGATAAGCAGTGCTGGGATCTGGTCACTTTTCTGCAAACCCATTTTTAGCAAATTTTAACAAGTCGGGGGTCATAAAAAACTACAAAATATTGACCAAAAATTCGAAAATAAACCAATAATGCAGCTAGATAGATATTTTAATAACAAATTCAGAGAGGTATTCCACTTTTAAATCGGGTAAAAATTTCAAAAGTTATGGGCTAAGCAGTGCTGGGTTCTGGTCACTTTTCTGCAAACCCATTTTTTGCAAATTTTAACAAGTCGGGGGTCATAAAAAACTACAAAATATTGACCAAAAATTCGAAAATAAACCAATAATGCAGCTAGATAGATATTTTAATAACAAATTCAGAGAGGTATTCCACTTTTAAATCGGGTAAAAATTTCAAAAGTTATGGGCTAAGCAGTGCTGGGTTCTGGTCACTTTTCTGCAAACCCATTTTTTGCAAATTTTGACAGGTCGGGGGTCATAAAAAATTAAAAAACATTGACCAAAAATTCGAAAATAAACCAATAATGCAGCTAGATAGATATTTTAACAACAAATTCAGAGAGGTATTCCACTTTTAAATCGGGTAAAAATTTCAAAAGTTATGGGATAAGCAGTGCTGGAATCTGGTCACTTTTCTGCAAACCCATTTTTTGCAAATTTTGACAGGTCGGGGGTCATAAAAAATTACAAAATATTGACCAAAAATTCGAAAATAAACCAATAATGCAGCTAGATAGATATTTTAACAACAAATTCAGAGAGGTATTCCACTTTTAAATCGGGTAAAAATTTCAAAAGTTATGGGATAAGCAGTGCTGGGATCTGGTCACTTTTCTGCAAACCCATTTTTTTGCAAATTTTGACAGGTCGGGGGTCATAAAAAATTACAAAATATTGACCAAAAATTCGAAAATAAACCAATAATGCAGCTAGATAGATATTTTAATAACAAATTCAGAGAGGTATTCCACTTTTAAATCGGGTAAAAATTTCAAAAGTTATGGGCTAAGCAGTGCTGGGTTCTGGTCACTTTTCTGCAAACCCATTTTTTGCAAATTTTGACAGGTCGGGGGTCATAAAAAATTAAAAAACATTGACCAAAAATTCGAAAATAAACCAATAATGCAGCTAGATAGATATTTTAACAACAAATTCAGAGAGGTATTCCACTTTTAAATCGGGTAAAAATTTCAAAAGTTTTGGGATAAGCAGTGCTGGAATCTGGTCACTTTTCTGCAAACCCATTTTTTGCAAATTTTGACAGGTCGGGGGTCATAAAAAATTACAAAATATTGACCAAAAATTCGAAAATAAACCAATAATGCAGCTAGATAGATATTTTAACAACAAATTCAGAGAGGTATTCCACTTTTAAATCGGGTAAAAATTTCAAAAGTTATGGGATAAGCAGTGCTGGGATCTGGTCACTTTTCTGCAAACCCATTTTTTTGCAAATTTTGACAGGTCGGGGGTCATAAAAAATTACAAAATATTGACCAAAAATTCGAAAATAAACCAATAATGCAGCTAGATAGATATTTTAACAACAAATTCAGAGAGGTATTCCACTTTTAAATCGGGTAAAAATTTCAAAAGTTTGGGGTAAGCAGTGCTGGGATCTGGTCACTTTTCTGCAAACCCATTTTTTGCAAATTTTGACAGGTCGGGGGTCATAAAAAACTACAAAATATTGACCAAAAATTCGAAAATAAACCAATAATGCAGCTAGATAGATATTCGAATAACAAATTCAGAGAGGTATTCCACTTTTAAATCGGGTAAAAATTTCAAAAGTTTGGGCTAAGCAGTGCTGGGATCTGGTCACTTTTCTGCAAACCCATTTTTTGCAAATTTTGACAGGTCGGGGGTCATAAAAAATTACAAAATATTGACCAAAAATTCGAAAATAAACCAATAATGCAGCTAGATAGATATTTTAACAACAAATTCAGAGAGGTATTCCACTTTTAAATCGGGTAAAAATTTCAAAAGTTTGGGCTAAGCAGTGCTGGGATCTGGTCACTTTTCTGCAAACCCATTTTTTGCAAATTTTGACAGGTCGGGGGTCATAAAAAACTACAAAATATTGACAAAAAATTCGAAAATAAACCAATAATGCAGCTAGATAGATATTTTAATAACAAATTCAGAGAGGTATTCCACTTTTAAATCGGGTAAAAATTTCAAAAGTTTGGGCTAAGCAGTGCTGGGATCTGGTCACTTTTCTGCAAACCCATTTTTTTGCAAATTTTGACAGGTTGGGGGTCATAAAAAATGACGAAACATTGACCAAAAATTCGAAAATAAACCAATGATGTAGCTAGATAGATATTTTAATTACAAATTCAGAGAGGCATTCCACTTTTAAATCGGGTAAAAATTTCAAAAGTTATGGGATAAGCAGTGCTGGGATCTGGTCACTTTTCTGCAAACCCATTTTTTTTGCAAATTTTGACAGGTCGGGGGTCATAAAAAATTACAAAATATTGACCAAAAAATTCGAAAATAAACCAATAATGCAGCTAGATAGACATTTTAACAACAAATTCAGAGAGGTATTCCACTTTTAAATCGGGTAAAAGATTCAAAAGTTTGGGCTAAGCAGTGCTGGGATCTTGTCACTTTTCTGCAAACCCATTTTTTGCAAATTTTGACAGGTCGGGGGTCATAAAAAATTACAAAATATTGACCAAAAATTCGAAAATAAACCAATAATGCAGCTAGATAGATATTTTAACAACAAATTCAGAGAGGTATTCCACTTTTAAATCGGGTAAAAATTTCAAAAGTTATGGGCTAAGCAGTGCTGGGATCTGGTCACTTTTCTGCAAACCCATTTTTTGCAAATTTTGACAGGTCGGGGGTCATAAAAAATTAAAAAACATTGACCAAAAATTCGAAAATAAACCAATAATGCAGCTAGATAGATATTTTAACAACAAATTCAGAGAGGTATTCCACTTTTAAATCGGGTAAAAATTTCAAAAGTTTGGGCTAAGCAGTGCTGGGATCTGGTCACTTTTCTGCAAACCCATTTTTTGCAAATTTTGACAGGTCGGGGGTCATAAAAAATTACAAAATATTGACCAAAAATTCGAAAATAAACCAATAATGCAGCTAGATAGATATTTTAATAACAAATTCAGAGAGGTATTCCACTTTTAAATCGGGTAAAAATTTCAAAAGTTATGGGCTAAGCAGTGCTGGGTTCTGGTCACTTTTCTGCAAACCCATTTTTTGCAAATTTTGACAGGTCGGGGGTCATAAAAAATTAAAAAACATTGACCAAAAATTCGAAAATATACCAATAATGCAGCTAGATAGATATTTTAACAACAAATTCAGAGAGGTATTCCACTTTTAAATCGGGTAAAAATTTCAAAAGTTTGGGCTAAGCAGTGCTGGGATCTGGTCACTTTTCTGCAAACCCATTTTTTGCAAATTTTGACAGGTCGGGGGTCATAAAAAATTACAAAATATTGACCAAAAATTCGAAAATAAACCAATAATGCAGCTAGATAGATATTTTAATAACAAATTCAGAGAGGTATTCCACTTTTAAATCGGGTAAAAATTTCAAAAGTTATGGGCTAAGCAGTGCTGGGTTCTGGTCACTTTTCTGCAAACCCATTTTTTGCAAATTTTGACAGGTCGGGGGTCATAAAAAATTACAAAATATTGACCAAAAATTCGAAAATAAACCAATAATGCAGCTAGATAGATATTCGAATAACAAATTCAGAGAGGTATTTCACTTTTAAATCGGGTAAAAATTTCAAAAGTTATGCGTCACTTTTCTGCAAACCCATTTTTTGCAAATTTTGACAGGTCGGGGGTCATACAAAATGACGAAACATTGACCAAAAATTCGAAAATAAACCAATGATGCAGCTAGATAGATATTCGAATAACAAATTCAGAGAGGTATTCCACTTTTAAATCGGGTAAAAATTTCAAAAGTTTGGGCTAAGCAGTGCTGGGATCTGGTCACTTTTCTGCAAACCCATTTTTTGCAAATTTTGACAGGTCGGGGGTCATAAAAAATTACAAAATATTGACCAAAAATTCGAAAATAAACCAATAATGCAGCTAAATAGATATTTTAATAACAAATTCAGAGAGGTATTCCACTTTTAAATTGGGTAAAAATTTCAAAAGTTTGGGCTAAGCAGTGCTGGGATCTGGTCACTTTTCTGCAAACCCATTTTTTGCAAATTTTGACAGGTCGGGGGTCATAAAAAATGGCGAAACATTGACCAAAAATTCGAAAATAAACCAATGATGTAGCTAGATAGATATTTTAATAACAAATTCAGAGAGGTATTCCACTTTTAAATCGGGTAAAAATTTCAAAAGTTTGGGCTAAGCAGTGCTGGGATCTGGTCACTTTTCTGCAAACCCATTTTTTGCAAATTTTGACAGGTCGGGGGTCATAAAAAACTACAAAATATTGACCAAAAATTCGAAAATAAACCAATAATGCAGCTAGATAGATATTTTAACAACAAATTCAGAGAGGTATTCCACTTTTAAATCGGGTAAAAATTTCAAAAGTTTGGGCTAAGCAGTGCTGGGATCTTGTCACTTTTCTGCAAACCCATTTTTTGCAAATTTTGACAGGTCGGGGGTCATAAAAAATTACAAAATATTGACCAAAAATTCGAAAATAAACCAATAATGCAGCTAGATAGATATTTTAACAACAAATTCAGAGAGGTATTCCACTTTTAAATCGGGTAAAAATTTCAAAAGTTATGGGCTAAGCAGTGCTGGGATCTGGTCACTTTTCTGCAAACCCATTTTTTGCAAATTTTGACAGGTCGGGGGTCATAAAAAATTAAAAAATATTGACCAAAAATTCGAAAATAAACCAATAATGCAGCTAGATAGATATTCGAATAACAAATTCAGAGAGGTATTCCACTTTTAAATCGGGTAAAAATTTCAAAAGTTTGGGCTAAGCAGTGCTGGGATCTGGTCACTTTTCTGCAAACCCATTTTTTGCAAATTTTGACAGGTCGGGGGTCATAAAAAATTACAAAATATTGACCAAAAATTCGAAAATAAACCAATAATGCAGCTAGATAGATATTTTAATAGCAAATTCAGAGAGGTATTCCACTTTTAAATCGGGTAAAAATTTCAAAAGGTTTGGGATAAGCAGTGCTGGGATCTGGTCACTTTTCTGCAAACCCATTTTTTGCAAATTTTAACAAGTCGGGGGTCATAAAAAATTACGAAACATTGACCAAAAATTCGAAAATAAACCAATAATGTAGCTAGATAAATATTTTAACAACAAATTCAGAGAGGTATTCCACTTTTAAATCGGGTAAAAATTTCAAAAGTTTGGGCTAAGCAGTGCTGGGATCTGGTCACTTTTCTGCAAACCCATTTTTTGCAAATTTTGACAGGTCGGGGGTCATAAAAAACTACAAAATATTGACCAAAAATTCGAAAATAAACCAATAATGAAGCTAGATAGATATTTTAACAACAAATTCAGAGAGGTATTCCACTTATAAATCGGGTAAAAATTTCAAAAGTTTGGGCTAAGCAGTGCTGGGATCTGGTCAGTTTTCTGCAAACCCATTTTTTGCAAATTTTGACAGGTCGGGGGTCATAAAAAACTACAAAATATTGACCAAAAATTCGAAAATAAACCAATAATGCAGCTAGATAGATATTCGAATAACAAATTCAGAGAGGTATTCCACTTTTAAATCGGGTAAAAATTTCAAAAGTTTGGGCTAAGCAGTGCTGGGATCTTGTCACTTTTCTGCAAACCCATTTTTTGTAAATTTTGACAGGTCGGGGGTCATAAAAAATGACGAAACATTGACCAAAAATTCGAAAATAAACCAATGATGTAGCTAGATAGATATTTTAATAACAAATTCAGAGAGGTATTCCACTTTTAAATCGGGTAAAAATTTCAAAAGTTTGGGCTAAGCAGTGCTGGGATCTGGTCACTTTTCTGCAAACCCATTTTTTGCAAATTTTGACAGGTCGGGGGTCATAAAAAATGACGAAACATTGACCAAAAATTCGAAAATAAACCAATGATGTAGCTAGATAGATATTTTAATAACAAATTCAGAGAGGCATTCCACTTTTAAATCGGGTAAAAATTTCAAAAGTTTGGGCTAAGCAGTGCTGGGATCTTGTCACTTTTCTGCAAACCCATTTTTTGCAAATTTTGACAGGTCGGGGGTCATAAAAAATTAAAAAATATTGACCAAAAATTCGAAAATAAACCAATAATGCAGCTAGATAGATATTCGAATAACAAATTCAGAGAGGTATTCCACTTTTAAATCGGGTAAAAATTTCAAAAGTTTGGGCTAAGCAGTGCTGGAATCTGGTCACTTTTCTGCAAACCCATTTTTTGCAAATTTTGACAGGTCGGGGGTCATAAAAAATTACAAAATATTGACCAAAAATTCGAAAATAAACCAATAATGCAGCTAGATAGATATTTTAATAGCAAATTCAGAGAGGTATTCCACTTTTAAATCGGGTAAAAATTTCAAAAGTTTGGGATAAGCAGTGCTGGGATCTGGTCACTTTTCTGCAAACCCATTTTTTGCAAATTTTAACAAGTCGGGGGTCATAAAAAATTACGAAACATTGACCAAAAATTCGAAAATAAACCAATAATGTAGCTAGATAAATATTTTAACAACAAATTCAGAGAGGTATTCCACTTTTAAATCGGGTAAAAATTTCAAAAGTTTGGGCTAAGCAGTGCTGGGATCTGGTCACTTTTCTGCAAACCCATTTTTTGCAAATTTTGACAGGTCGGGGGTCATAAAAAACTACAAAATATTGACCAAAAATTCGAAAATAAACCAATAATGAAGCTAGATAGATATTTTAACAACAAATTCAGAGAGGTATTCCACTTTTAAATCGGGTAAAAATTTCAAAAGTTTGGGCTAAGCAGTGCTGGGATCTGGTCACTTTTCTGCAAACCCATTTTTTGCAAATTTTGACAGGTCGGGGGTCATAAAAAATTACAAAATATTGACCAAAAATTCGAAAATAAACCAATAATGCAGCTAGATAGATATTTTAACAACAAATTCAGAGAGGTATTCCACTTTTAAATCGGGTAAAAATTTCAAAAGTTTGGGCTAAGCAGTGCTGGGATCTGGTCACTTTTCTGCAAACCCATTTTTTGCAAATTTTGACAGGTCGGGGGTCATAAAAAATTACAAAATATTGACCAAAAATTCGAAAATAAACCAATAATGCAGCTAGATAGATATTTTAACAACAAATTCAGAGAGGTATTCCACTTTTAAATCGGGTAAAAATTTCAAAAGTTTGGGCTAAGCAGTGCTGGGATCTGGTCACTTTTCTGCAAACCCATTTTTTGCAAATTTTGACAGGTCGGGGGTCATAAAAAATTACAAAATATTGACCAAAAATTCGAAAATAAACCAATAATGCAGCTAGATAGATATTTTAACAACAAATTCAGAGAGGTATTCCACTTTTAAATCGGGTAAAAATTTCAAAAGTTATGGGCTAAGCAGTGCTGGGATCTGGTCACTTTTCTGCAAACCCATTTTTTGCAAATTTTGACAGGTCGGGGGTCATAAAAAATTACAAAATATTGACCAAAAATTCGAAAATAAACCAATAATGCAGCTAAATAGATATTTTAATAACAAATTCAGAGAGGTATTCCACTTTTAAATTGGGTAAAAATTTCAAAAGTTTGGGCTAAGCAGTGCTGGGATCTGGTCACTTTTCTGCAAACCCATTTTTTGCAAATTTTGACAGGTCGGGGGTCATAAAAAATGGCGAAACATTGACCAAAAATTCGAAAATAAACCAATGATGTAGCTAGATAGATATTTTAATAACAAATTCAGAGAGGTATTTCACTTTTAAATCGGGTAAAAATTTCAAAAGTTTGGGCTAAGCAGTGCTGGGATCTGGTCACTTTTCTGCAAACCCATTTTTTGCAAATTTTGACAGGTCGGGGGTCATAAAAAACTACAAAATATTGACCAAAAATTCGAAAATAAACCAATAATGCAGCTAGATAGATATTTTAACAACAAATTCAGAGAGGTATTCCACTTTTAAATCGGGTAAAAATTTCAAAAGTTTGGGCTAAGCAGTGCTGGGATCTTGTCACTTTTCTGCAAACCCATTTTTTGCAAATTTTGACAGGTCGGGGGTCATAAAAAATTACAAAATATTGACCAAAAATTCGAAAATAAACCAATAATGCAGCTAGATAGATATTTTAACAACAAATTCAGAGAGGTATTCCACTTTTAAATCGGGTAAAAATTTCAAAAGTTATGGGCTAAGCAGTGCTGGGATCTGGTCACTTTTCTGCAAACCCATTTTTTGCAAATTTTGACAGGTCGGGGGTCATAAAAAATTAAAAAATATTGACCAAAAATTCGAAAATAAACCAATAATGCAGCTAGATAGATATTCGAATAACAAATTCAGAGAGGTATTCCACTTTTAAATCGGGTAAAAATTTCAAAAGTTTGGGCTAAGCAGTGCTGGGATCTGGTCACTTTTCTGCAAACCCATTTTTTGCAAATTTTGACAGGTCGGGGGTCATAAAAAATTACAAAATATTGACCAAAAATTCGAAAATAAACCAATAATGCAGCTAGATAGATATTTTAATAGCAAATTCAGAGAGGTATTCCACTTTTAAATCGGGTAAAAATTTCAAAAGTTTGGGATAAGCAGTGCTGGGATCTGGTCACTTTTCTGCAAACCCATTTTTTGCAAATTTTAACAAGTCGGGGGTCATAAAAAATTACGAAACATTGACCAAAAATTCGAAAATAAACCAATAATGTAGCTAGATAAATATTTTAACAACAAATTCAGAGAGGTATTCCACTTTTAAATCGGGTAAAAATTTCAAAAGTTTGGGCTAAGCAGTGCTGGGATCTGGTCACTTTTCTGCAAACCCATTTTTTGCAAATTTTGACAGGTCGGGGGTCATAAAAAACTACAAAATATTGACCAAAAATTCGAAAATAAACCAATAATGAAGCTAGATAGATATTTTAACAACAAATTCAGAGAGGTATTCCACTTTTAAATCGGGTAAAAATTTCAAAAGTTTGGGCTAAGCAGTGCTGGGATCTGGTCAGTTTTCTGCAAACCCATTTTTTGCAAATTTTGACAGGTCGGGGGTCATAAAAAACTACAAAATATTGACCAAAAATTCGAAAATAAACCAATAATGCAGCTAGATAGATATTTTAATAACAAATTCAGAGAGGTATTCCACTTTTAAATCGGGTAAAAATTTCAAAAGTTTGGGCTAAGCAGTGCTGGGATCTGGTCACTTTTCTGCAAACCCATTTTTTGCAAATTTTGACAGGTCGGGGGTCATAAAAAACTACAAAATATTGACCAAAAATTCGAAAATAAACCAATAATGCAGCTAGATAGATATTCGAATAACAAATTCAGAGAGGTATTCCACTTTTAAATCGGGTAAAAATTTCAAAAGTTTGGGCTAAGCAGTGCTGGGATCTTGTCACTTTTCTGCAAACCCATTTTTTGTAAATTTTGACAGGTCGGGGGTCATAAAAAATTACAAAATATTGACCAAAAATTCGAAAATAAACCAATAATGCAGCTAGATAGATATTTTAACAACAAATTCAGAGAGGTATTCCACTTTTAAATCGGGTAAAAATTTCAAAAGTTATGGGCTAAGCAGTGCTGGGATCTGGTCACTTTTCTGCAAACCCATTTTTTGCAAATTTTGACAGGTCGGGGGTCATAAAAAATGACGAAACATTGACCAAAAATTCGAAAATAAACCAATGATGTAGCTAGATAGATATTTTAATAACAAATTCAGAGAGGCATTCCACTTTTAAATCGGGTAAAAATTTCAAAAGTTTGGGCTAAGCAGTGCTGGGATCTGGTCACTTTTCTGCAAACCCATTTTTTGCAAATTTTGACAGGTCGGGGGTCATAAAAAATTAAAAAATATTGACCAAAAATTCGAAAATAAACCAATAATGCAGCTAGATAGATATTCGAATAACAAATTCAGAGAGGTATTCCACTTTTAAATCGGGTAAAAATTTCAAAAGTTTGGGCTAAGCAGTGCTGGGATCTGGTCACTTTTCTGCAAACCCATTTTTTGCAAATTTTGACAGGTCGGGGGTCATAAAAAATTACAAAATATTGACCAAAAATTCGAAAATAAACCAATAATGCAGCTAGATAGATATTTTAATAGCAAATTCAGAGAGGTATTCCACTTTTAAATCGGGTAAAAAATTCAAAAGTTTGGGATAAGCAGTGCTGGGATCTGGTCACTTTTCTGCAAACCCATTTTTTGCAAATTTTAACAAGTCGGGGGTCATAAAAAATGACGAAACATTGACCAAAAATTCGAAAATAAACCAATGATGTAGCTAGATAAATATTTTAACAACAAATTCAGAGAGGTATTCCACTTTTAAATCGGGTAAAAATTTCAAAAGTTTGGGCTAAGCAGTGCTGGGATCTGGTCACTTTTCTGCAAACCCATTTTTTGCAAATTTTGACAGGTCGGGGGTCATAAAAAATTACAAAATATTGACCAAAAATTCGAAAATAAACCAATAATGCAGCTAGATAGATATTCGAATAACAAATTCAGAGAGGCATTCCACTTTTAAATCGGGTAAAAATTTCAAAAGTTTGGGCTAAGCAGCGCTGGGATCTGGTCACTTTTCTGCAAACCCATTTTTTGCAAATTTTGACAGGTCGGGGGTCATAAAAAACTACAAAATATTGACCAAAAATTCGAAAATAAACCAATAATGCAGCTAGATAGATATTCGAATAACAAATTCAGAGAGGTATTCCACTTTTAAATCGGGTAAAAATTTCAAAAGTTTGGGCTAAGCAGTGCTGGGATCTGGTCACTTTTCTGCAAACCCATTTTTTGCAAATTTTGACAGGTCGGGGGTCATAAAAAACTACAAAATATTGACCAAAAATTCGAAAATAAACCAATAATGCAGCTAGATAGATATTTTAATAACAAATTCAGAGAGGTATTCCACTTTTAAATCGGGTAAAAATTTCAAAAGTTTGGGCTAAGCAGTGCTGGGATCTGGTCACTTTTCTGCAAACCCATTTTTTGCAAATTTTGACAGGTCGGGGGTCATAAAAAACTACAAAATATTGACCAAAAATTCGAAAATAAACCAATAATGCAGCTAGATAGATATTCGAATAACAAATTCAGAGAGGTATTCCACTTTTAAATCGGGTAAAAATTTCAAAAGTTTGGGCTAAGCAGTGCTGGGATCTTGTCACTTTTCTGCAAACCCATTTTTTGCAAATTTTGACAGGTCGGGGGTCATAAAAAATTACAAAATATTGACCAAAAATTCGAAAATAAACCAATAATGCAGCTAGATAGATATTTTAACAACAAATTCAGAGAGGTATTCCACTTTTAAATCGGGTAAAAATTTCAAAAGTTATGGGCTAAGCAGTGCTGGGATCTGGTCACTTTTCTGCAAACCCATTTTTTGCAAATTTTGACAGGTCGGGGGTCATAAAAAACTACAAAATATTGACCAAAAATTCGAAAATAAACCAATAATGCAGCTAGATAGATATTTTAATAGCAAATTCAGAGAGGTATTCCACTTTTAAATCGGGTAAAAATTTCAAAAGGTTTGGGATAAGCAGTGCTGGGATCTGGTCACTTTTCTGCAAACCCATTTTTTGCAAATTTTGACAGGTCGGGGGTCATAAAAAATTAAAAAACATTGACCAAAAATTCGAAAATAAACCAATAATGCAGCTAGATAGATATTTTAACAACAAATTCAGAGAGGTATTCCACTTTTAAATCGGGTAAAAATTTCAAAAGTTTGGGCTAAGCAGTGCTGGGATCTGGTCACTTTTCTGCAAACCCATTTTTTGCAAATTTTGACAGGTCGGGGGTCATAAAAAATTACAAAATATTGACCAAAAATTCGAAAATAAACCAATAATGCAGCTAGATAGATATTTTAATAACAAATTCAGAGAGGTATTCCACTTTTAAATCGGGTAAAAATTTCAAAAGTTATGGGCTAAGCAGTGCTGGGTTCTGGTCACTTTTCTGCAAACCCATTTTTTGCAAATTTTGACAGGTCGGGGGTCATAAAAAATTACAAAATATTGACCAAAAATTCGAAAATAAACCAATAATGCAGCTAGATAGATATTCGAATAACAAATTCAGAGAGGTATTTCACTTTTAAATCGGGTAAAAATTTCAAAAGTTATGCGTCACTTTTCTGCAAACCCATTTTTTGCAAATTTTGACAGGTCGGGGGTCATAAAAAATTACAAAATATTGACCAAAAATTCGAAAATAAACCAATAATGCAGCTAGATAGATATTCGAATAACAAATTCAGAGAGGTATTCCACTTTTAAATCGGGTAAAAATTTCAAAAGTTTGGGCTAAGCAGTGCTGGGATCTGGTCACTTTTCTGCAAACCCATTTTTTGCAAATTTTGACAGGTCGGGGGTCATAAAAAATGACGAAACATTGACCAAAAATTCGAAAATAAACCAATGATGTAGCTAGATAGATATTTTAATAACAAATTCAGAGAGGCATTCCACTTTTAAATCGGGTAAAAATTTCAAAAGTTATGGGATAAGCAGTGCTGGGATCTGGTCACTTTTCTGCAAACCCATTTTTTTTGCAAATTTTGACAGGTCGGGGGTCATAAAAAATTACAAAATATTGACCAAAAATTCGAAAATAAACCAATAATGCAGCTAGATAGATATTTTAACAACAAATTCAGAGAGGTATTCCACTTTTAAATCGGGTAAAAATTTCAAAAGTTTGGGCTAAGCAGTGCTGGGATCTTGTCACTTTTCTGCAAACCCATTTTTTGCAAATTTTGACAGGTCGGGGGTCATAAAAAATTACAAAATATTGACCAAAAATTCGAAAATAAACCAATAATGCAGCTAGATAGATATTTTAACAACAAATTCAGAGAGGTATTCCACTTTTAAATCGGGTAAAAATTTCAAAAGTTATGGGCTAAGCAGTGCTGGGATCTGGTCACTTTTCTGCAAACCCATTTTTTGCAAATTTTGACAGGTCGGGGGTCATAAAAAATTACAAAATATTGACCAAAAATTCGAAAATAAACCAATAATGCAGCTAGATAGATATTTTAACAACAAATTCAGAGAGGTATTCCACTTTTAAATCGGGTAAAAATTTCAAAAGTTATGGGCTAAGCAGTGCTGGGATCTGGTCACTTTTCTGCAAACCCATTTTTTGCAAATTTTGACAGGTCGGGGGTCATAAAAAATTACAAAATATTGACCAAAAATTCGAAAATAAACCAATAATGCAGCTAAATAGATATTTTAATAACAAATTCAGAGAGGTATTCCACTTTTAAATTGGGTAAAAATTTCAAAAGTTTGGGCTAAGCAGTGCTGGGATCTGGTCACTTTTCTGCAAACCCATTTTTTGCAAATTTTGACAGGTCGGGGGTCATAAAAAATGGCGAAACATTGACCAAAAATTCGAAAATAAACCAATGATGTAGCTAGATAGATATTTTAATAACAAATTCAGAGAGGTATTCCACTTTTAAATCGGGTAAAAATTTCAAAAGTTTGGGCTAAGCAGTGCTGGGATCTGGTCACTTTTCTGCAAACCCATTTTTTGCAAATTTTGACAGGTCGGGGGTCATAAAAAATTAAAAAATATTGACCAAAAATTCGAAAATAAACCAATAATGCAGCTAGATAGATATTTTAATAGCAAATTCAGAGAGGTATTCCACTTTTAAATCGGGTAAAAATTTCAAAAGGTTTGGGATAAGCAGTGCTGGGATCTGGTCACTTTTCTGCAAACCCATTTTTTGCAAATTTTGACAGGTCGGGGGTCATAAAAAATGACGAAACATTGACCAAAAATTCGAAAATAAACCAATGATGTAGCTAGATAGATATTTTAATAACAAATTCAGAGAGGCATTCCACTTTTAAATCGGGTAAAAATTTCAAAAGGTTTGGGCTAAGCAGTGCTGGGATCTGGTCACTTTTCTGCAAACCCATTTTTTGCAAATTTTGACAGGTCGGGGGTCATAAAAAATGACGAAACATTGACCAAAAATTCGAAAATAAACCAATGATGTAGCTAGATAGATATTTTAATAACAAATTCAGAGAGGCATTCCACTTTTAAATCGGGTAAAAATTTCAAAAGTTTGGGCTAAGCAGTGCTGGGATCTTGTCACTTTTCTGCAAACCCATTTTTTGCAAATTTTGACAGGTCGGGGGTCATAAAAAATTACAAAATATTGACCAAAAATTCGAAAATAAACCAATAATGCAGCTAGATAGATATTCGAATAACAAATTCAGAGAGGTATTCCACTTTTAAATCGGGTAAAAATTTCAAAAGTTTGGGCTAAGCAGTGCTGGGATCTGGTCACTTTTCTGCAAACCCATTTTTTGCAAATTTTGACAGGTCGGGGGTCATAAAAAATTACAAAATATTGACCAAAAATTCGAAAATAAACCAATAATGCAGCTAGATAGATATTTTAATAGCAAATTCAGAGAGGTATTCCACTTTTAAATCTGGTAAAAATTTCAAAAGTTTGGGCTAAGCAGTGCTGGGATCTGGTCACTTTTCTGCAAACCCATTTTTTGCAAATTTTGACAGGTCGGGGGTCATAAAAAACTACAAAATATTGACCAAAAATTCGAAAATAAACCAATAATGCAGCTAGATAGATATTCGAATAACAAATTCAGAGAGGTATTCCACTTTTAAATCGGGTAAAAATTTCAAAAGTTTGGGCTAAGCAGTGCTGGGATCTGGTCACTTTTCTGCAAACCCATTTTTTGCAAATTTTGACAGGTCGGGGGTCATAAAAAACTACAAAATATTGACCAAAAATTCGAAAATAAACCAATAATGCAGCTAGATAGATATTTTAACAACAAATTCAGAGAGGTATTCCACTTTTAAATCGGGTAAAAATTTCAAAAGTTTGGGCTAAGCAGTGCTGGGATCTGGTCAGTTTTCTGCAAACCCATTTTTTGCAAATTTTGACAGGTCGGGGGTCATAAAAAACTACAAAATATTGACCAAAAATTCGAAAATAAACCAATAATGCAGCTAGATAGATATTTTAATAACAAATTCAGAGAGGTATTCCACTTTTAAATCGGGTAAAAATTTCAAAAGTTTGGGCTAAGCAGTGCTGGGATCTGGTCACTTTTCTGCAAACCCATTTTTTGCAAATTTTGACAGGTCGGGGGTCATAAAAAACTACAAAATATTGACCAAAAATTCGAAAATAAACCAATAATGCAGCTAGATAGATATTCGAATAACAAATTCAGAGAGGTATTCCACTTTTAAATCGGGTAAAAATTTCAAAAGTTTGGGCTAAGCAGTGCTGGGATCTGGTCACTTTTCTGCAAACCCATTTTTTGCAAATTTTGACAGGTCGGGGGTCATAAAAAATTAAAAAATATTGACCAAAAATTCGAAAATAAACCAATAATGCAGCTAGATAGATATTTTAATAGCAAATTCAGAGAGGTATTCCACTTTTAAATCGGGTAAAAATTTCAAAAGGTTTGGGATAAGCAGTGCTGGGATCTGGTCACTTTTCTGCAAACCCATTTTTTGCAAATTTTGACAGGTCGGGGGTCATAAAAAATGACGAAACATTGACCAAAAATTCGAAAATAAACCAATGATGTAGCTAGATAGATATTTTAATAACAAATTCAGAGAGGTATTCCACTTTTAAATCGGGTAAAAATTTCAAAAGTTTGGGCTAAGCAGTGCTGGGATCTGGTCACTTTTCTGCAAACCCATTTTTTGCAAATTTTGACAGGTCGGGGGTCATAAAAAATTAAAAAATATTGACCAAAAATTCGAAAATAAACCAATAATGCAGCTAGATTGATATTCGAATAACAAATTCAGAGAGGTATTCCACTTTTAAATCGGGTAAAAATTTCAAAAGGTTTGGGCTAAGCAGTGCTGGGATCTGGTCACTTTTCTGCAAACCCATTTTTTGCAAATTTTGACAGGTCGGGGGTCATAAAAAATTAAAAAATATTGACCAAAAATTCGAAAATAAACCAATAATGCAGCTAGATAGATATTTTAATAGCAAATTCAGAGAGGTATTCCACTTTTAAATCGGGTAAAAATTTTAAAAGGTTTGGGATAAGCAGTGCTGGGATCTGGTCACTTTTCTGCAAACCCATTTTTTGCAAATTTTGACAGGTCGGGGGTCATAAAAAATGACGAAACATTGACCAAAAATTCGAAAATAAACCAATGATGTAGCTAGATAGATATTTTAATAACAAATTCAGAGAGGTATTCCACTTTTAAATCGGGTAAAAATTTCAAAAGTTTGGGCTAAGCAGTGCTGGGATCTGGTCACTTTTCTGCAAACCCATTTTTTGCAAATTTTGACAGGTCGGGGGTCATAAAAAATTAAAAAATATTGACCAAAAATTCGAAAATAAACCAATAATGCAGCTAGATTGATATTCGAATAACAAATTCAGAGAGGTATTCCACTTTTAAATCGGGTAAAAATTTCAAAAGTTTGGGCTAAGCAGTGCTGGGATCTGGTCACTTTTCTGCAAACCCATTTTTTGCAAATTTTGACAGGTCGGGGGTCATAAAAAATTAAAAAATATTGACCAAAAATTCGAAAATAAACCAATAATGCAGCTAGATAGATATTTTAATAGCAAATTCAGAGAGGTATTCCACTTTTAAATCGGGTAAAAATTTCAAAAGTTTGGGCTAAGCAGTGCTGGGATCTTGTCACTTTTCTGCAAACCCATTTTTTGCAAATTTTGACAGGTCGGGGGTCATAAAAAATTACAAAATATTGACCAAAAATTCGAAAATAAACCAATAATGCAGCTAGATAGATATTTTAACAACAAATTCAGAGAGGTATTCCACTTTTAAATCGGGTAAAAATTTCAAAAGTTATGGGCTAAGCAGTGCTGGGATCTGGTCACTTTTCTGCAAACCCATTTTTTGCAAATTTTGACAGGTCGGGGGTCATAAAAAATTAAAAAATATTGACCAAAAATTCGAAAATAAACCAATAATGCAGCTAGATAGATATTTTAATAGCAAATTCAGAGAGGTATTCCACTTTTAAATCGGGTAAAAATTTCAAAAGGTTTGGGATAAGCAGTGCTGGGATCTGGTCACTTTTCTGCAAACCCATTTTTTTGCAAATTTTGACAGGTCGGGGGTCATAAAAAATTACAAAATATTGACCAAAAATTCGAAAATAAACCAATAATGCAGCTAGATAGATATTTTAACAACAAATTCAGAGAGGTATTCCACTTTTAAATCGGGTAAAAATTTCAAAAGTTTGGGCTAAGCAGTGCTGGGATCTGGTCAGTTTTCTGCAAACCCATTTTTTGCAAATTTTGACAGGTCGGGGGTCATAAAAAACTACAAAATATTGACCAAAAATTCGAAAATAAACCAATAATGCAGCTAGATAGATATTTTAATAACAAATTCAGAGAGGTATTCCACTTTTAAATCGGGTAAAAATTTCAAAAGTTATGGGCTAAGCAGTGCTGGGTTCTGGTCACTTTTCTGCAAACCCATTTTTTGCAAATTTTGACAGGTCGGGGGTCATAAAAAATTACAAAATATTGACCAAAAATTCGAAAATAAACCAATAATGCAGCTAGATAGATATTCGAATAACAAATTCAGAGAGGTATTTCACTTTTAAATCGGGTAAAAATTTCAAAAGTTATGCGTCACTTTTCTGCAAACCCATTTTTTGCAAATTTTGACAGGTCGGGGGTCATACAAAATGACGAAACATTGACCAAAAATTCGAAAATAAACCAATGATGCAGCTAGATAGATATTCGAATAACAAATTCAGAGAGGTATTCCACTTTTAAATCGGGTAAAAATTTCAAAAGTTTGGGCTAAGCAGTGCTGGGATCTGGTCACTTTTCTGCAAACCCATTTTTTGCAAATTTTGACAGGTCGGGGGTCATAAAAAATTACAAAATATTGACCAAAAATTCGAAAATAAACCAATAATGCAGCTAGATAGATATTTTAACAACAAATTCAGAGAGGTATTCCACTTTTAAATCGGGTAAAAATTTCAAAAGTTTGGGCTAAGCAGTGCTGGGATCTGGTCACTTTTCTGCAAACCCATTTTTTGCAAATTTTGACAGGTCGGGGGTCATAAAAAACTACAAAATATTGACCAAAAATTCGAAAATAAACCAATAATGCAGCTAGATAGATATTCGAATAACAAATTCAGAGAGGTATTCCACTTTTAAATCGGGTAAAAATTTCAAAAGTTTGGGCTAAGCAGTGCTGGGATCTGGTCACTTTTCTGCAAACCCATTTTTTGCAAATTTTGACAGGTCGGGGGTCATAAAAAATGACGAAACATTGACCAAAAATTCGAAAATAAACCAATGATGTAGCTAGATAGATATTTTAATAACAAATTCAGAGAGGCATTCCACTTTTAAATCGGGTAAAAATTTCAAAAGTTATGGGATAAGCAGTGCTGGGATCTGGTGACTTTTCTGCAAACCCATTTTTTTTGCAAATTTTGACAGGTCGGGGGTCATAAAAAATTACAAAATATTGACCAAAAATTCGAAAATAAACCAATAATGCAGCTAGATAGATATTTTAACAACAAATTCAGAGAGGTATTCCACTTTTAAATCGGGTAAAAATTTCAAAAGTTATGGGCTAAGCAGTGCTGGGATCTGGTCACTTTTCTGCAAACCCATTTTTTGCAAATTTTGACAGGTCGGGGGTCATAAAAAATTACAAAATATTGACCAAAAATTCGAAAATAAACCAATAATGCAGCTAGATAGATATTTTAACAACAAATTCAGAGAGGTATTCCACTTTTAAATCGGGTAAAAATTTCAAAAGTTATGGGCTAAGCAGTGCTGGGATCTGGTCACTTTTCTGCAAACCCATTTTTTGCAAATTTTGACAGGTCGGGGGTCATAAAAAATTACAAAATATTGACCAAAAATTCGAAAATAAACCAATAATGCAGCTAGATAGATATTTTAATAACAAATTCAGAGAGGTATTCCACTTTTAAATCGGGTAAAAATTTCAAAAGTTTGGGCTAAGCAGTGCTGGGATCTGGTCACTTTTCTGCAAACCCATTTTTTGCAAATTTTGACAGGTCGGGGGTCATAAAAAACTACAAAATATTGACCAAAAATTCGAAAATAAACCAATAATGCAGCTAGATAGATATTTTAACAACAAATTCAGAGAGGTATTCCACTTTTAAATCGGGAAAAATTTCAAAAGTTTGGGCTAAGCAGTGCTGGGATCTTGTCACTTTTCTGCAAACCCATTTTTTGCAAATTTTGACAGGTCGGGGGTCATAAAAAATTACAAAATATTGACCAAAAATTCGAAAATAAACCAATAATGCAGCTAGATAGATATTTTAACAACAAATTCAGAGAGGTATTCCACTTTTAAATCGGGTAAAAATTTCAAAAGTTATGGGCTAAGCAGTGCTGGGATCTGGTCACTTTTCTGCAAACCCATTTTTTGCAAATTTTGACAGGTCGGGGGTCATAAAAAATTAAAAAATATTGACCAAAAATTCGAAAATAAACCAATAATGCAGCTAGATAGATATTCGAATAACAAATTCAGAGAGGTATTCCACTTTTAAATCGGGTAAAAATTTCAAAAGTTTGGGCTAAGCAGTGCTGGGATCTGGTCACTTTTCTGCAAACCCATTTTTTGCAAATTTTGACAGGTCGGGGGTCATAAAAAATTACAAAATATTGACCAAAAATTCGAAAATAAACCAATAATGCAGCTAGATAGATATTTTAATAGCAAATTCAGAGAGGTATTCCACTTTTAAATCGGGTAAAAATTTCAAAAGTTTGGGATAAGCAGTGCTGGGATCTGGTCACTTTTCTGCAAACCCATTTTTTGCAAATTTTAACAAGTCGGGGGTCATAAAAAATTACGAAACATTGACCAAAAATTCGAAAATAAACCAATAATGTAGCTAGATAAATATTTTAATAACAAATTCAGAGAGGTATTCCACTTTTAAATCGGGTAAAAATTTCAAAAGTTTGGGCTAAGCAGTGCTGGGATCTGGTCACTTTTCTGCAAACCCATTTTTTGCAAATTTTGACAGGTCGGGGGTCATAAAAAACTACAAAATATTGACCAAAAATTCGAAAATAAACCAATAATGCAGCTAGATAGATATTCGAATAACAAATTCAGAGAGGTATTCCACTTTTAAATCGGGTAAAAATTTCAAAAGTTTGGGCTAAGCAGTGCTGGGATCTTGTCACTTTTCTGCAAACCCATTTTTTGCAAATTTTGACAGGTCGGGGGTCATAAAAAATTACAAAATATTGACCAAAAATTCGAAAATAAACCAATAATGCAGCTAGATAGATATTTTAACAACAAATTCAGAGAGGTATTCCACTTTTAAATCGGGTAAAAATTTCAAAAGTTATGGGCTAAGCAGTGCTGGGATCTGGTCACTTTTCTGCAAACCCATTTTTTGCAAATTTTGACAGGTCGGGGGTCATAAAAAATTAAAAAATATTGACCAAAAATTCGAAAATAAACCAATAATGCAGCTAGATAGATATTTTAATAGCAAATTCAGAGAGGTATTCCACTTTTAAATCGGGTAAAAATTTCAAAAGGTTTGGGATAAGCAGTGCTGGGATCTGGTCACTTTTCTGCAAACCCATTTTTTGCAAATTTTGACAGGTCGGGGGTCATAAAAAATTACAAAACATTGACCAAAAATTCGAAAATAAACCAATGATGTAGCTAGATAGATATTTTAATAACAAATTCAGAGAGGTATTCCACTTTTAAATCGGGTAAAAATTTCAAAAGTTTGGGCTAAGCAGTGCTGGGATCTGGTCACTTTTCTGCAAACCCATTTTTTCCAAATTTTGACAGGTCGGGGGTCATAAAAAATGACGAAACATTGACCAAAAATTCGAAAATAAACCAATGATGTAGCTAGATAGATATTTTAATAATAAATTCAGAGAGGCATTCCACTTTTAAATCGGGTAAAAATTTCAAAAGTTTGGGCTAAGCAGTGCTGGGATCTGGTCACTTTTCTGCAAACCCATTTTTTGCAAATTTTGACAGGTCGGGGGTCATAAAAAACTACAAAATATTGACCAAAAATTCGAAAATAAACCAATAATGCAGCTAGATTGATATTTTAATAACAAATTCAGAGAGGTATTCCACTTTTAAATCGGGTAAAAATTTCAAAAGTTTGGGCTAAGCAGTGCTGGGATCTTGTCACTTTTCTGCAAACCCATTTTTTGCAAATTTTGACAGGTCGGGGGTCATAAAAAATTACAAAATATTGACCAAAAATTCGAAAATAAACCAATAATGCAGCTAGATAGATATTTTAATAACAAATTCAGAGTGGTATTCCACTTTTAAATCGGGTAAAAATTTCAAAAGTTATGGGCTAAGCAGTGCTGGGATCTGGTCACTTTTCTGCAAACCCATTTCTTGCAAATTTTCACAGGTCGGTGGTCATAAAAAATTACAAAATATCAACCAAAAATTCGAAAATAAACCAATAATGCAGCTAGATAGATATTTTAATAACAAATTCAGAGAGGTGTTCCACTTTTAAATCGGGTAAAAATTTCAAAAGTTATGGGCTAAGCAGTGCTGGGATCTGGTCACTTTTCTGCAAACCCATTTTTTGCAAATTTTGACAGGTCGGGGGTCATAAAAAACTACAAAATATTGACCAAAAATTCGAAAATAAACCAATAATGCAGCTAGATAGATATTCGAATAACAAATTCAGAGAGGTATTCCACTTTTAAATCGGGTAAAAATTTCAAAAGTTTGGGCTAAGCAGTGCTGGGATCTGGTCACTTTTCTGGAAACCCATTTTTTGCAAATTTTGACAGGTCGGGGGTCATAAAAAATTACAAAATATTGACCAAAAATTCGAAAATAAACCAATAATGCAGCTAGATAGATATTTTAATAACAAATTCAGAGAGGTATTCCACTTTTAAATCGGGTAAAAATTTCAAAAGTTTGGGCTAAGCAGTGCTGGGATCTGGTCACTTTTCTGCAAACCCATTTTTTGCAAATTTTGACAGGTCGAGGGTCATAAAAAACTACAAAATATTGACCAAAAATTCGAAAATAAACCAATAATGCAGCTAGATAGATATTCGAATAACAAATTCAGAGAGGTATTCCACTTTTAAATCGGGTAAAAATTTCAAAAGTTTGGGCTAAGCAGTGCTGGGATCTGGTCACTTTTCTGCAAACCCATTTTTTGCAAATTTTGACAGGTCGGGGGTCATAAAAAATGACGAAACATTGACCAAAAATTCGAAAATAAACCAATAATGCAGCTAGATAGATATTTTAATAACAAATTCAGAGTGGTATTCCACTTTTAAATCGGGTAAAAATTTCAAAAGTTATGGGCTAAGCAGTGCTGGGATCTGGTCAATTTTCTGCAAACCCATTTTTTGCAAATTTTGACAGGTCGGGGGTCATAAAAAATTACAAAATATTGACCAAAAATTCGAAAATAAACCAATAATGCAGCTAGATAGATATTCTCATAACAAATTCAGAGAGGCATTCCACTTTTAAATCGGGTAAAAATTTCAAAAGTTATGGGATAAGCAGTGCTGCGATCTGGTCACTTTTCTGCAAACCCATTTTTTTGCAAATTTTGACAGGTCGGGGGTCATAAAAAATTACAAAATATTGACCAAAAATTCGAAAATAAACCAATAATGCAGCTAGATAGATATTTTAACAACAAATTCAGAGAGGTATTCCACTTTTAAATCGGGTAAAAATTTCAAAAGTTTGGGCTAAGCAGTGCTGGGATCTGGTCAGTTTTCTGCAAACCCATTTTTTGCAAATTTTGACAGGTCGGGGGTCATAAAAAACTACAAAATATTGACCAAAAATTCGAAAATAAACCAATAATGCAGCTAGATAGATATTTTAATAACAAATTCAGAGAGGTATTCCACTTTTAAATCGGGTAAAAATTTCAAAAGTTTGGGCTAAGCAGTGCTGGGATCTGGTCACTTTTCTGCAAACCCATTTTTTGCAAATTTTGACAGGTCGGGGGTCATAAAAAACTACAAAATATTGACCAAAAATTCGAAAATAAACCAATAATGCAGCTAGATAGATATTCGAATAACAAATTCAGAGAGGTATTCCACTTTTAAATCGGGTAAAAATTTCAAAAGTTTGGGCTAAGCAGTGCTGGGATCTTGTCACTTTTCTGCAAACCCATTTTTTGCAAATTTTGACAGGTCGGGGGTCATAAAAAATTACAAAATATTGACCAAAAATTCGAAAATAAACCAATAATGCAGCTAGATAGATATTTTAACAACAAATTCAGAGAGGTATTCCACTTTTAAATCGGGTAAAAATTTCAAAAGTTATGGGCTAAGCAGTGCTGGGATCTGGTCACTTTTCTGCAAACCCATTTTTTGCAAATTTTGACAGGTCGGGGGTCATAAAAAATTAAAAAATATTGACCAAAAATTCGAAAATAAACCAATAATGCAGCTAGATAGATATTTTAATAGCAAATTCAGAGAGGTATTCCACTTTTAAATCGGGTAAAAGATTCAAAAGTTTGGGCTAAGCAGTGCTGGGATCTGGTCACTTTTCTGCAAACCCATTTTTTGCAAATTTTGACAGGGGGGGAAAAAATAAAAAAATTGACCAAAAATTCGAAAATAAACCAATGATGTAGCTAGATAGATATTTTAATAACAAATTCAGAGAGGCATTCCACTTTTAAATCGGGTAAAAATTTCAAAAGATATGGGATAAGCAGTGCTGCGATCTGGTCACTTTTCTGCAAACCCATTTTTTTGAAAATTTTGACAGGTCGGGGGTCATAAAAAATTACAAAATATTGACCAAAAATTCGAAAATAAACCAATAATGCAGCTAGATAGATATTTTAACAACAAATTCAGAGAGGTATTCCACTTTTAAATGGGGTAAAAATTTCAAAAGTTTGGGCTAAGCAGTGCTGGGATCTGGTCACTTTTCTGCAAACCCATTTTTTGCAAATTTTGACAGGTCGAGGGTCATAAAAAATTAAAAAATATTGACCAAAAATTCGAAAATAAACCAATAGTGCAGCTAGATAGATATTTTAACAACAAATTCAGAGAGGTATTCCACTTTTAAATCGGGTAAAAATTTCAAAAGTTTGGGCTAAGCAGTGCTGGGATCTGGTCACTTTTCTGCAAACCCATTTTTTGCAAATTTTGACAGGTCGGGGGTCATAAAAAACTACAAAATATTGACCAAAAATTCGAAAATAAACCAATAATGCAGCTAGATAGATATTTTAACAACAAATTCAGAGAGGTATTCCACTTTTAAATCGGGTAAAAATTTCAAAAGTTATGGGCTAAGCAGTGCTGGGATCTGGTCACTTTTCTGCAAACCCATTTTTTGCAAATTTTGACAGGTCGGGGGTCATAAAAAACTACAAAATATTGACCAAAAATTCGAAAATAAACCAATAATGCAGCTAGATAGATATTCGAATAACAAATTCAGAGAGGTATTCCACTTTTAAATCGGGTAAAAATTTCAAAAGTTATGGGCTAAGCAGTGCTGGGATCTGGTCACTTTTCTGCAAACCCATTTTTTGCAAATTTTGACAGGTCGGGGGTCATAAAAAATGACGAAACATTGACCAAAAATTCGAAAATAAACCAATGATGTAGCTAGATAGATATTTTAACAACAAATTCAGAGAGGTATTCCACTTTTAAATCGGGTAAAAATTTCAAAAGTTATGGGATAAGCAGTGCTGGGATCTGGTCACTTTTCTGCAAACCCATTTTTTTGCAAATTTTGACAGGTCGGGGGTCATAAAAAATTACAAAATATTGACCAAAAATTCGAAAATAAACCAATAATGCAGCTAGATTGATATTTTAACAACAAATTCAGAGAGGTATTCCACTTTTAAATCGGGTAAAAATTTCAAAAGTTTGGGCTAAGCAGTGCTGGGATCTGGTCACTTTTCTGCAAACCCATTTTTTGCAAATTTTGACAGGTCGGGGGTCATAAAAAATTACAAAATATTGACCAAAAATTCGAAAATAAACCAATAATGCAGCTAGATAGATATTTTAACAACAAATTCAGAGAGGCATTCCACTTTTAAATCGGGTAAAAATTTCAAAAGTTTGGGCTAAGCAGCGCTGGGATCTGGTCACTTTTCTGCAAACCCATTTTTTTGCAAATTTTAACAAGTCGGGGGTCATAAAAAACTACAAAATATTGACCAAAAATTCGAAAATAAACCAATAATGCAGCTAGATAGATATTTTAACAACAAATTCAGAGAGGTATTCCACTTTTAAATCGGGTAAAAGATTCAAAAGTTTGGGCTAAGCAGTGCTGGGATCTGGTCACTTTTCTGCAAACCCATTTTTTGCAAATTTTGACAGGGGGGAAAAAATAAAAATTGACCAAAAATTCGAAAATAAACCAATGATGTAGCTAGATAGATATTTTAATAACAAATTCAGAGAGGCATTCCACTTTTAAATCGGGTAAAAATTTCAAAAGTTATGGGATAAGCAGTGCTGGGATCTGGTCACTTTTCTGCAAACCCATTTTTTTGCAAATTTTGACAGGTCGGGGGTCATAAAAAATTACAAAATATTGACCAAAAATTCGAAAATAAACCAATAATGCAGCTAGATTGATATTTTAACAACAAATTCAGAGAGGTATTCCACTTTTAAATCGGGTAAAAATTTCAAAAGTTTGGGCTAAGCAGTGCTGGGATCTGGTCACTTTTCTGCAAACCCATTTTTTGCAAATTTTGACAGGTCGGGGGTCATAAAAAATTACAAAATATTGACCAAAAATTCGAAAATAAACCAATAATGCAGCTAGATAGATATTTTAACAACAAATTCAGAGAGGCATTCCACTTTTAAATCGGGTAAAAATTTCAAAAGTTTGGGCTAAGCAGCGCTGGGATCTGGTCACTTTTCTGCAAACCCATTTTTTGCAAATTTTAACAAGTCGGGGGTCATAAAAAACTACAAAATATTGCCCAAAAATTCGAAAATAAACCAATAATGCAGCTAGATAGATATTTTAACAACAAATTCAGAGAGGTATTCCACTTTTAAATCGGGTAAAAGATTCAAAAGTTTGGGCTAAGCAGTGCTGGGATCTGGTCACTTTTCTGCAAACCCATTTTTTGCAAATTTTGACAGGTCGGGGGTCATAAAAAATTAAAAAATATTGACCAAAAATTCGAAAATAAACCAATAATGAGCAAGATAGATATTTTAATAGCAAATTCAGAGAGGTATTCCACTTTTAAATCGGGTAAAAATTTCAAAAGGTTTGGGATAAGCAGTGCTGGGTTCTGGTCACTTTTCTGCAAACCCATTTTTTGCAAATTTTGACAGGTCGGGGGTCATAAAAAACTACAAAATATTGACCAAAAATTCGAAAATAAACCAATAATGCAGCTAGATAGATATTTTAACAACAAATTCAGAGAGGCATTCCACTTTTAAATCGGGTAAAAATTTCAAAAGTTATGGGATAAGCAGTGCTGGGATCTGGTCACTTTTCTGCAAACCCATTTTTTTGCAAATTTTGACAGGTCGAGGGTCATAAAAAATTACAAAATATTGACCAAAAATTCGAAAATAAACCAATAATGCAGCTAGATAGATATTTTAACAACAAATTCAGAGAGGCATTCCACTTTTAAATCGGGTAAAAATTTCAAAAGTTTGGGCTAAGCAGCGCTGGGATCTGGTCACTTTTCTGCAAACCCATTTTTTTGCAAATTTTAACAAGTCGGGGGTCATAAAAAACTACAAAATATTGACCAAAAATTCGAAAATAAACCAATAATGCAGCTAGATAGATATTTTAACAACAAATTCAGAGAGGTATTCCACTTTTAAATCGGGTAAAAATTTCAAAAGTTATGGGCTAAGCAGTGCTGGGATCTGGTCACTTTTCTGCAAACCCATTTTTTGCAAATTTTGACAGGTCGGGGGTCATAAAAAACTACAAAATATTGACCAAAAATTCGAAAATAAACCAATAATGCAGCTAGATAGATATTCGAATAACAAATTCAGAGAGGTATTCCACTTTTAAATCGGGTAAAAATTTCAAAAGTTATGGGCTAAGCAGTGCTGGGATCTGGTCACTTTTCTGCAAACCCATTTTTTGCAAATTTTGACAGGTCGGGGGTCATAAAAAATGACGAAACATTGACCAAAAATTCGAAAATAAACCAATGATGTAGCTAGATAGATATTTTAACAACAAATTCAGAGAGGTATTCCACTTTTAAATCGGGTAAAAATTTCAAAAGTTATGGGATAAGCAGTGCTGGGATCTGGTCACTTTTCTGCAAACCCATTTTTTTGCAAATTTTGACAGGTCGGGGGTCATAAAAAATTACAAAATATTGACCAAAAATTCGAAAATAAACCAATAATGCAGCTAGATTGATATTTTAACAACAAATTCAGAGAGGTATTCCACTTTTAAATCGGGTAAAAATTTCAAAAGTTTGGGCTAAGCAGTGCTGGGATCTGGTCACTTTTCTGCAAACCCATTTTTTGCAAATTTTGACAGGTCGGGGGTCATAAAAAATTACAAAATATTGACCAAAAATTCGAAAATAAACCAATAATGCAGCTAGATAGATATTTTAACAACAAATTCAGAGAGGCATTCCACTTTTAAATCGGGTAAAAATTTCAAAAGTTTGGGCTAAGCAGCGCTGGGATCTGGTCACTTTTCTGCAAACCCATTTTTTTGCAAATTTTAACAAGTCGGGGGTCATAAAAAACTACAAAATATTGACCAAAAATTCGAAAATAAACCAATAATGCAGCTAGATAGATATTTTAACAACAAATTCAGAGAGGTATTCCACTTTTAAATCGGGTAAAAGGTTCAAAAGTTTGGGCTAAGCAGTGCTGGGATCTGGTCACTTTTCTGCAAACCCATTTTTTGCAAATTTTGACAGGATTGACCAAAAATTCGAAAATAAACCAATGATGTAGCTAGATAGATATTTTAATAACAAATTCAGAGAGGCATTCCACTTTTAAATCGGGTAAAAATTTCAAAAGTTATGGGATAAGCAGTGCTGGGATCTGGTCACTTTTCTGCAAACCCATTTTTTTGCAAATTTTGACAGGTCGGGGGTCATAAAAAATTACAAAATATTGACCAAAAATTCGAAAATAAACCAATAATGCAGCTAGATTGATATTTTAACAACAAATTCAGAGAGGTATTCCACTTTTAAATCGGGTAAAAATTTCAAAAGTTTGGGCTAAGCAGTGCTGGGATCTGGTCACTTTTCTGCAAACCCATTTTTTGCAAATTTTGACAGGTCGGGGGTCATAAAAAATTACAAAATATTGACCAAAAATTCGAAAATAAACCAATAATGCAGCTAGATAGATATTTTAACAACAAATTCAGAGAGGCATTCCACTTTTAAATCGGGTAAAAATTTCAAAAGTTTGGGCTAAGCAGCGCTGGGATCTGGTCACTTTTCTGCAAACCCATTTTTTTGCAAATTTTAACAAGTCGGGGGTCATAAAAAACTACAAAATATTGCCCAAAAATTCGAAAATAAACCAATAATGCAGCTAGATAGATATTTTAACAACAAATTCAGAGAGGTATTCCACTTTTAAATCGGGTAAAAGATTCAAAAGTTTGGGCTAAGCAGTGCTGGGATCTGGTCACTTTTCTGCAAACCCATTTTTTGCAAATTTTGACAGGTCGGGGGTCATAAAAAATTAAAAAATATTGACCAAAAATTCGAAAATAAACCAATAATGAGCAAGATAGATATTTTAATAGCAAATTCAGAGAGGTATTCCACTTTTAAATCGGGTAAAAATTTCAAAAGGTTTGGGATAAGCAGTGCTGGGTTCTGGTCACTTTTCTGCAAACCCATTTTTTGCAAATTTTGACAGGTCGGGGGTCATAAAAAATTACAAAATATTGACCAAAAATTCGAAAATAAACCAATAATGCAGCTAGATAGATATTTTAACAACAAATTCAGAGAGGTATTCCACTTTTAAATCGGGTAAAAATTTCAAAAGTTTGGGCTAAGCAGTGCTGGGATCTTGTCACTTTTCTGCAAACCCATTTTTTGCAAATTTTAACAAGTCGGGGGTCATAAAAAACTACAAAATATTGACCAAAAATTCGAAAATAAACCAATAATGCAGCTAGATAGATATTTTAATAACAAATTCAGAGAGGTATTCCACTTTTAAATCGGGTAAAAATTTCAAAAGTTATGGGCTAAGCAGTGCTGGGATCTGGTCACTTTTCTGCAAGCCCATTTTTTGCAAATTTTGACAGGTCGGGGGTCATAAAAAAACTACAAAATATTGCCCAAAAATTCGAAAATAAACCAATAATGCAGCTAGATAGATATTCGAATAACAAATTCAGAGAGGTATTTCACTTTTAAATCGGGTAAAAATTTCAAAAGTTTGGGCTAAGCAGCGCTGGGATCTGGTCACTTTTCTGCAAACCCATTTTTTGCAAATTTTGGCAGGTCGGGGGTCATAAAAAACTACAAAATATTGACCAAAAATTCGAAAATAAACCAATAATGCAGCTAGATAGATATTTTTATAGCAAATTCAGAGAGGTATTCCACTTTTAAATCGGGTAAAAATTTCAAAAGGTTTGGGATAAGCAGTGCTGGGATCTGGTCACTTTTCTGCAAAACCCATTTTTTGCAAATTTTAACAAGTCGGGGGTCATAAAAAACTACAACATAACAACCAAAAATTCGAAAATAAACCAATAATGCAGCTAGATAGATATTCGAATAACAAATTCAGAGAGGTATTCCACTTTTAAATCGGGTAAAAATTTCAAAAGTTATGGGCTAAGCAGTGCTGGGATCTGGTCACTTTTCTGCAAACCCATTTTTTGCAAATTTTGACAGGTCGGGGGTCATAAAAAATGACGAAACATTGACCAAAAATTCGAAAATAAACCAATGATGTAGCTAGATAGATATTTTAGTAACAAATTCAGAGAGGCATTCCACTTTTAAATCGGGTAAAAATTTCAAAAGTTATGGGATAAGCAGTGCTGGGATCTGGTTACTTTTCTGCAAACCCATTTTTTTTTAAAATTTTGACAGGTCGGGGGTCATAAAAAATTACAAAATATTGACCAAAAATTCGAAAATAAACCAATAATGCAGCTAGATAGATATTTTAACAACAAATTCAGAGAGGTATTCCACTTTTAAATCGGGTAAAAATTTCAAAAGTTTGGGCTAAGCAGTGCTGGGATCTGGTCACTTTTCTGCAAACCCATTTTTTGCAAATTTTGACAGGTCGGGGGTCATAAAAAATTACAAAATATTGACCAAAAATTCGAAAATAAACCAATAATGCAGCTAGATAGATATTCGAATAACAAATTCAGAGAGGTATTCCACTTTTAAATCGGGTAAAAATTTCAAAAGTTATGGGCTAAGCAGTGCTGGGATCTGGTCACTTTTCTGCAAACCCATTTTTTGCAAATTTTGACAGGTCGGGGGTCATAAAAAATTAAAAAATATTGACCAAAAATTCGAAAATAAACCAATGATGTAGCTAGATAGATATTTTAATAACAAATTCAGAGAGGCATTCCACTTTTAAATCGGGTAAAAATTTCAAAAGTTATGGGATAAGCAGTGCTGGGATCTGGTCACTTTTCTGCAAACCCATTTTTTTGCAAATTTTGACAGGTCGGGGGTCATAAAAAATTACAAAATATTGACCAAAAATTCGAAAATAAACCAATAATGCAGCTAGATAGATATTTTAACAACAAATTCAGAGAGGTATTCCACTTTTAAATCGGGTAAAAATTTCAAAAGTTTGGGCTAAGCAGTGCTGGGATCTGGTCACTTTTCTGCAAACCCATTTTTTGCAAATTTTGACAGGTCGGGGGTCATAAAAAATTACAAAATATTGACCAAAAATTCGAAAATAAACCAATAATGCAGCTAGATAGATATTTTAACAACAAATTCAGAGAGGCATTCCACTTTTAAATCGGGTAAAAATTTCAAAAGTTTGGGCTAAGCAGCGCTGGGATCTGGTCACTTTTCTGCAAACCCATTTTTTTGCAAATTTTAACAAGTCGGGGGTCATAAAAAACTACAAAATATTGCCCAAAAATTCGAAAATAAACCAATAATGCAGCTAGATAGATATTTTAACAACAAATTCAGAGAGGTATTCCACTTTTAAATCGGGTAAAAGATTCAAAAGGTTTGGGCTAAGCAGTCTGATCTGGTCACTTTTCTGCAAACCCATTTTTTGCAAATTTTGACAGGTCGGGGGTCATAAAAAATTAAAAAATATTGACCAAAAATTCGAAAATAAACCAATAATGAGCAAGATAGATATTTTAATAGCAAATTCAGAGAGGTATTCCACTTTTAAATCGGGTAAAAATTTCAAAAGGTTTGGGATAAGCAGTGCTGGGTTCTGGTCACTTTTCTGCAAACCCATTTTTTGCAAATTTTGACAGGTCGGGGGTCATAAAAAATTACAAAATATTGACCAAAAATTCGAAAATAAACCAATAATGCAGCTAGATAGATATTTTAACAACAAATTCAGAGAGGTATTCCACTTTTAAATCGGGTAAAAATTTCAAAAGTTTGGGCTAAGCAGTGCTGGGATCTTGTCACTTTTCTGCAAACCCATTTTTTGCAAATTTTAACAAGTCGGGGGTCATAAAAAACTACAAAATATTGACCAAAAATTCGAAAATAAACCAATAATGCAGCTAGATAGATATTTTAATAACAAATTCAGAGAGGTATTCCACTTTTAAATCGGGTAAAAATTTCAAAAGTTATGGGCTAAGCAGTGCTGGGATCTGGTCACTTTTCTGCAAGCCCATTTTTTGCAAATTTTGACAGGTCGGGGGTCATAAAAAAACTACAAAATATTGACCAAAAATTCGAAAATAAACCAATAATGCAGCTAGATAGATATTCGAATAACAAATTCAGAGAGGTATTTCACTTTTAAATCGGGTAAAAATTTCAAAAGTTTGGGCTAAGCAGCGCTGGGATCTGGTCACTTTTCTGCAAACCCATTTTTTGCAAATTTTGGCAGGTCGGGGGTCATAAAAAACTACAAAATATTGACCAAAAATTCGAAAATAAACCAATAATGCAGCTAGATAGATATTTTAATAGCAAATTCAGAGAGGTATTCCACTTTTAAATCGGGTAAAAATTTCAAAAGGTTTGGGATAAGCAGTGCTGGGATCTGGTCACTTTTCTGCAAAACCCATTTTTTGCAAATTTTAACAAGTCGGGGGTCATAAAAAACTACAACATAACAACCAAAAATTCGAAAATAAACCAATAATGCAGCTAGATAGATATTCGAATAACAAATTCAGAGAGGTATTCCACTTTTAAATCGGGTAAAAATTTCAAAAGTTATGGGCTAAGCAGTGCTGGGATCTGGTCACTTTTCTGCAAACCCATTTTTTGCAAATTTTGACAGGTCGGGGGTCATAAAAAATGACGAAACATTGACCAAAAATTCGAAAATAAACCAATGATGTAGCTAGATAGATATTTTAGTAACAAATTCAGAGAGGCATTCCACTTTTAAATCGGGTAAAAATTTCAAAAGTTATGGGATAAGCAGTGCTGGGATCTGGTTACTTTTCTGCAAACCCATTTTTTTTGAAAATTTTGACAGGTCGGGGGTCATAAAAAATTACAAAATATTGACCAAAAATTCGAAAATAAACCAATAATGCAGCTAGATAGATATTTTAACAACAAATTCAGAGAGGTATTCCACTTTTAAATCGGGTAAAAATTTCAAAAGTTTGGGCTAAGCAGTGCTGGGATCTGGTCACTTTTCTGCAAACCCATTTTTTGCAAATTTTGACAGGTCGGGGGTCATAAAAAATTACAAAATATTGACCAAAAATTCGAAAATAAACCAATAATGCAGCTAGATAGATATTCGAATAACAAATTCAGAGAGGTATTCCACTTTTAAATCGGGTAAAAATTTCAAAAGTTATGGGCTAAGCAGTGCTGGGATCTGGTCACTTTTCTGCAAACCCATTTTTTGCAAATTTTGACAGGTCGGGGGTCATAAAAAATTAAAAAATATTGACCAAAAATTCGAAAATAAACCAATAATGCAGCTAGATAGATATTTTAATAACAAATTCAGAGAGGTATTCCACTTTTAAATCGGGTAAAAATTTCAAAAGGTTTGGGATAAGCAGTGCTGGGATCTGGTCACTTTTCTGCAAACCCATTTTTTTGCAAATTTTAACAAGTCGGGGGTCATAAAAAACTACAAAATATTGACCAAAAATTCGAAAATAAACCAATAATGCAGCTAGATAGATATTTTAATAACAAATTCAGAGAGGTATTCCACTTTTAAATCGGGTAAAAATTTCAAAAGTTTGGGCTAAGCAGTGCTGGGATCTGGTCACTTTTCTGCAAACCCATTTTTTTGCAAATTTTAACAAGTCGGGGGTCATAAAAAACTACAAAATATTGACCAAAAATTCGAAAATAAACCAATAATGCAGCTAGATAGATATTTTAACAACAAATTCAGAGAGGTATTCCACTTTTAAATCGGGTAAAAGATTCAAAAGTTTGGGCTAAGCAGTGCTGGGATCTGGTCACTTTTCTGCAAACCCATTTTTTGCAAATTTTGACAGGGTATTGAAAACACAAAATATTGCCAAAAATTCGAAAATAAACCAATGATGTAGCTAGATAGATATTTTAATAACAAATTCAGAGAGGCATTCCACTTTTAAATCGGGTAAAAATTTCAAAAGTTATGGGATAAGCAGTGCTGGGATCTGGTCACTTTTCTGCAAACCCATTTTTTTGCAAATTTTGACAGGTCGGGGGTCATAAAAAATTACAAAATATTGACCAAAAATTCGAAAATAAACCAATAATGCAGCTAGATAGATATTTTAACAACAAATTCAGAGAGGTATTCCACTTTTAAATCGGGTAAAAATTTCAAAAGGTTTGGGCTAAGCAGTGCTGGGATCTGGTCACTTTTCTGCAAACCCATTTTTTGCAAATTTTGACAGGTCGGGGGTCATAAAAAATTACAAAATATTGACCAAAAATTCGAAAATAAACCAATAATGCAGCTAGATAGATATTTTAACAACAAATTCAGAGAGGCATTCCACTTTTAAATCGGGTAAAAATTTCAAAAGTTTGGGCTAAGCAGCGCTGGGATCTGGTCACTTTTCTGCAAACCCATTTTTTTGCAAATTTTAACAAGTCGGGGGTCATAAAAAACTACAAAATATTGACCAAAAATTCGAAAATAAACCAATAATGCAGCTAGATAGATATTTTAACAACAAATTCAGAGAGGTATTCCACTTTTAAATCGGGTAAAAAATTCAAAAGTTTGGGCTAAGCAGTGCTGGGATCTGGTCACTTTTCTGCAAACCCATTTTTTGCAAATTTTGACAGGTCGGGGGTCATAAAAAATTAAAAAATATTGACCAAAAATTCGAAAATAAACCAATAATGCAGCAAGATAGATATTTTAATAACAAATTCAGAGAGGTATTCCACTTTTAAATCGGGTAAAAATTTCAAAAGTTATGGGCTAAGCAGTGCTGGGTTCTGGTCACTTTTCTGCAAACCCATTTTTTGCAAATTTTGACAGGTCGGGGGTCATAAAAAATTACAAAATATTGACCAAAAATTCGAAAATAAACCAATAATGCAGCTAGATAGATATTTTAACAACAAATTCAGAGAGGTATTCCACTTTTAAATCGGGTAAAAATTTCAAAAGGTTTGGGCTAAGCAGTGCTGGGATCTGGTCACTTTTCTGCAAAACCCATTTTTTGCAAATTTTAACAAGTCGGGGGTCATAAAAAACTACAAAATATTGACCAAAAATTCGAAAATAAACCAATAATGCAGCTAGATAGATATTTTAATAACAAATTCAGAGAGGTATTCCACTTTTAAATCGGGTAAAAATTTCAAAAGTTATGGGCTAAGCAGTGCTGGGATCTGGTCACTTTTCTGCAAACCCATTTTTTGCAAATTTTGACAGGTCGGGGGTCATAAAAAAACTACAAAATATTGACCAAAAATTCGAAAATAAACCAATAATGCAGCTAGATAGATATTTTAATAACAAATTCAGAGAGGTATTCCACTTTTAAATCGGGTAAAAATTTCAAAAGTTATGGGCTAAGCAGTGCTGGGATCTGGTCACTTTTCTGCAAACCCATTTTTTGCAAATTTTGACAGGTCGGGGGTCATAAAAAATTACAAAATATTGACCAAAAATTCGAAAATAAACCAATAATGCAGCTAGATAGATATTTTAATAACAAATTCAGAGAGGTATTCCACTTTTAAATCGGGTAAAAATTTCAAAAGGTTTGGGATAAGCAGTGCTGGGATCTGGTCACTTTTCTGCAAACCCATTTTTTGCAAATTTTGACAGGTCGGGGGTCATAAAAAACTACAACATAACAACCAAAAATTCGAAAATAAACCAATAATGCAGCTAGATAGATATTCGAATAACAAATTCAGAGAGGTATTCCACTTTTAAATCGGGTAAAAATTTCAAAAGTTATGGGCTAAGCAGTGCTGGGTTCTGGTCACTTTTCTGCAAACCCATTTTTTTGCAAATTTTGACAGGTCGGGGGTCATAAAAAATTACAAAATATTGACCAAAAATTCGAAAATAAACCAATAATGCAGCTAGATAGATATTTTAATAACAAATTCAGAGAGGTATTCCACTTTTAAATCGGGTAAAAATTTCAAAAGGTTTGGGCTAAGCAGTGCTGGGATCTGGTCACTTTTCTGCAAACCCATTTTTTGCAAATTTTGACAGGTCGGGGGTCATAAAAAATTACAAAATATTGACCAAAAATTCGAAAATAAACCAATAATGCAGCTAGATAGATATTTTAATAACAAATTCAGAGAGGTATTCCACTTTTAAATCGGGTAAAAATTTCAAAAGGTTTGGGATAAGCAGTGCTGGGATCTGGTCACTTTTCTGCAAAACCCATTTTTTGCAAATTTTAACAAGTCGGGGGTCATAAAAAACTACAACATAACAACCAAAAATTCGAAAATAAACCAATAATGCAGCTAGATAGATATTCTAATAACAAATTCAGAGAGGTATTCCACTTTTAAATCGGGTAAAAATTTCAAAAGTTATGGGCTAAGCAGTGCTGGGATCTGGTCACTTTTCTGCAAACCCATTTTTTGCAAATTTTGACAGGTCGGGGGTCATAAAAAATTACAAAATATTGACCAAAAATTCGAAAATAAACCAATAATGCAGCTAGATAGATATTTTAATAACAAATTCAGAGAGGTATTCCACTTTTAAATCGGGTAAAAATTTCAAAAGTTTGGGCTAAGCAGTGCTGGGATCTGGTCACTTTTCTGCAAACCCATTTTTTTGCAAATTTTGACAGGTCGGGGGTCATAAAAAATTACAAAATATTGACCAAAAATTCGAAAATAAACCAATAATGCAGCTAGATAGATATTTTAATAACAAATTCAGAGAGGTATTCCACTTTTAAATCGGGTAAAAATTTCAAAAGTTATGGGCTAAGCAGTGCTGGGATCTGGTCACTTTTCTGCAAACCCATTTTTTGCAAATTTTGACAGGTCGGGGGTCATAAAAAATTACAAAATATTGACCAAAAATTCGAAAATAAACCAATAATGCAGCTAGATAGATATTTTAATAACAAATTCAGAGAGGTATTCCACTTTTAAATCGGGTAAAAATTTCAAAAGGTTTGGGCTAAGCAGTGCTGGGATCTGGTCACTTTTCTGCAAACCCATTTTTTGCAAATTTTAACAAGTCGGGGGTCATAAAAAACTACAAAATATTGACCAAAAATTCGAAAATAAACCAATAATGCAGCTAGATAGATATTTTAATAACAAATTCAGAGAGGTATTCCACTTTTAAAACGGGTAAAAATTTCAAAAGTTATGGGCTAAGCAGTGCTGGGATCTGGTTACTTTTCTGCAAACCCATTTTTTTTGCAAATTTTGACAGGTCGGGGGTCATAAAAAATTACAAAATATTGACCAAAAATTCGAAAATAAACCAATAATGCAGCTAGATAGATATTTTAATAACAAATTCAGAGAGGTATTCCACTTTTAAATCGGGTAAAAATTTCAAAAGTTTGGGCTAAGCAGTGCTGGGATCTGGTCACTTTTCTGCAAACCCATTTTTTGCAAATTTTGACAGGTCGGGGGTCATAAAAAATTAAAAAATATTGACCAAAAATTCGAAAATAAACCAATAATGCAGCTAGATAGATATTTTAATAGCAAATTCAGAGAGGTATTCCACTTTTAAATCGGGTAAAAATTTCAAAAGGTTTGGGCTAAGCAGTGCTGGGATCTGGTCACTTTTCTGCAAACCCATTTTTTGCAAATTTTAACAAGTCGGGGGTCATAAAAAACTACAAAATATTGACCAAAAATTCGAAAATAAACCAATAATGCAGCTAGATAGATATTTTAATAACAAATTCAGAGAGGTATTCCACTTTTAAATCGGGTAAAAATTTCAAAAGGTTTGGGCTAAGCAGTGCTGGGATCTGGTCACTTTTCTGCAAACCCATTTTTTGCAAATTTTAACAAGTCGGGGGTCATAAAAAACTACAAAATATTGACCAAAAATTCGAAAATAAACCAATAATGCAGCTAGATAGATATTTTAATAACAAATTCAGAGAGGTATTCCACTTTTAAAACGGGTAAAAATTTCAAAAGTTATGGGCTAAGCAGTGCTGGGTTCTGGTCACTTTTGTGCAAACCCATTTTTTGCAAATTTTGACAGGTCGGGGGTCATAAAAAATTACAAAATATTGACCAAAAATTCGAAAATAAACCAATAATGCAGCTAGATAGATATTTTAACAACAAATTCAGAGAGGTATTCCACTTTTAAATCGGGTAAAAATTTCAAAAGTTATGGGCTAAGCAGTGCTGGGATCTGGTCACTTTTCTGCAAACCCATTTTTTGCAAATTTTGACAGGTCGGGGGTCATAAAAAATTAAAAAATATTGACCAAAAATTCGAAAATAAACCAATAATGCAGCTAGATAGATATTTTAATAACAAATTCAGAGAGGTATTCCACTTTTAAATCGGGTAAAAATTTCAAAAGTTATGGGCTAAGCAGTGCTGGGATCTGGTCACTTTTCTGCAAACCCATTTTTTGCAAATTTTGACAGGTCGGGGGTCATAAAAAATTAAAAAATATTGACCAAAAATTCGAAAATAAACCAATAATGCAGCTAGATAGATATTTTAATAACAAATTCAGAGAGGTATTCCACTTTTAAATCGGGTAAAAATTTCAAAAGGTTTGGGATAAGCAGTGCTGGGATCTGGTCACTTTTCTGGAAACCCATTTTTTGCAAATTTTAACAAGTCGGGGGTCATAAAAAACTACAAAATATTGACCAAAAATTCGAAAATAAACCAATAATGCAGCTAGATAGATATTTTAATAACAAATTCAGAGAGGTATTCCACTTTTAAAACGGGTAAAAATTTCAAAAGTTATGGGCTAAGCAGTGCTGGGTTCTGGTCACTTTTGTGCAAACCCATTTTTTGCAAATTTTGACAGGTCGGGGGTCATAAAAAATTACAAAATATTGACCAAAAATTCGAAAATAAACCAATAATGCAGCTAGATAGATATTTTAACAACAAATTCAGAGAGGTATTCCACTTTTAAATCGGGTAAAAATTTCAAAAGTTTGGGCTAAGCAGTGCTGGGATCTGGTCACTTTTCTGCAAACCCATTTTTTGCAAATTTTGACAGGTCGGGGGTCATAAAAAATTAAAAAATATTGACCAAAAATTCGAAAATAAACCAATAATGCAGCTAGATAGATATTTTAATAGCAAATTCAGAGAGGTATTCCACTTTTAAATCGGGTAAAAATTTCAAAAGTTATGGGCTAAGCAGTGCTGGGATCTGGTCACTTTTCTGCAAACCCATTTTTTGCAAATTTTGACAGGTCGGGGGTCATAAAAAATTAAAAAATATTGACCAAAAATTCGAAAATAAACCAATAATGCAGCTAGATAGATATTTTAATAGCAAATTCAGAGAGGTATTCCACTTTTAAATCGGGTAAAAATTTCAAAAGTTATGGGCTAAGCAGTGCTGGGATCTGGTCACTTTTCTGCAAACCCATTTTTTGCAAATTTTAACAAGTCGGGGGTCATAAAAAACTACAAAATATTGACCAAAAATTCGAAAATAAACCAATAATGCAGCTAGATAGATATTTTAATAACAAATTCAGAGAGGTATTCCACTTTTAAAACGGGTAAAAATTTCAAAAGTTATGGGCTAAGCAGTGCTGGGTTCTGGTCACTTTTGTGCAAACCCATTTTTTGCAAATTTTGACAGGTCGGGGGTCATAAAAAGTTACAAAATATTGACCAAAAATTCGAAAATAAACCAATAATGCAGCTAGATAGATATTTTAACAACAAATTCAGAGAGGTATTCCACTTTTAAATCGGGTAAAAATTTCAAAAGTTTGGGCTAAGCAGTGCTGGGATCTGGTCACTTTTCTGCAAACCCATTTTTTGCAAATTTTGACAGGTCGGGGGTCATAAAAAATTACAAAATATTGACCAAAAATTCGAAAATAAACCAATAATGCAGCTAGATAGATATTTTAATAACAAATTCAGAGAGGTATTCCACTTTTAAAACGGGTAAAAATTTCAAAAGTTATGGGATAAGCAGTGCTGGGATCTGGTCACTTTTCTGCAAACCCATTTTTTTGCAAATTTTGACAGGTCGGGGGTCATAAAAAATTACAAAATATTGACCAAAAATTCGAAAATAAACCAATAATGCAGCTAGATAGATATTCGAATAACAAATTCAGAGAGGTATTCCACTTTTAAATCGGGTAAAAATTTCAAAAGTTTGGGCTAAGCAGTGCTGGGATCTTGTCACTTTTCTGCAAACCCATTTTTTGCAAATTTTGACAGGTCGGGGGTCATAAAAAATTACAAAATATTGACCAAAAATTCGAAAATAAACCAATAATGCAGCTAGATAGATATTTTAACAACAAATTCAGAGAGGTATTCCACTTTTAAATCGGGTAAAAATTTCAAAAGTTTGGGCTAAGCAGTGCTGGGATCTGGTCACTTTTCTGCAAACCCATTTTTTGCAAATTTTGACAGGTCGGGGGTCATAAAAAATGACAAAACATTGACCAAAAATTCGAAAATAAACCAATAATGCAGCTAGATAGATATTCGAATAACAAATTCAGAGAGGTATTCCACTTTTAAATCGGGTAAAAATTTCAAAAGTTTGGGCTAAGCAGTGCTGGGATCTGGTCACTTTTCTGCAAACCCATTTTTTGCAAATTTTGACAGGTCGGGGGTCATAAAAAATGACGAAACATTGACCAAAAATTCGAAAATAAACCAATGATGTAGCAGATAGATATTTTAATAACAAATTCAGAGAGGCATTCCACTTTTAAATCGGGTAAAAATTTCAAAAGTTATGGGATATGCAGTGCTGGGATCTGGTCACTTTTCTGCAAACCCATTTTTTTGCAAATTTTGACAGGTCGGGGGTCATAAAAAATTACAAAATATTGACCGAAAATTCGAAAATAAACCAATAATGCAGCTAGATAGATATTCGAATAACAAATTCAGAGAGGTATTCCACTTTTAAATCGGGTAAAAATTCCAAAAGTTTGGGCTAAGCAGTGCTGGGATCTTGTCACTTTTCTGCAAACCCATTTTTTGCAAATTTTGACAGGTCGGGGGTCATAAAAAATTACAAAATATTGACCAAAAATTCGAAAATAAACCAATAATGCAGCTAGATAGATATTTTAATAGCAAATTCAGAGAGGTATTCCACTTTTAAATCGGGTAAAAATTTCAAAAGGTTTGGGATAAGCAGTGCTGGGATCTGGTCACTTTTCTGCAAACCCATTTTTTGCAAATTTTAACAAGTCGGGGGTCATAAAAAACTACAAAATATTGACCAAAAATTCGAAAATAAACCAATAATGCAGCTAGATAGATATTCGAATAACAAATTCAGAGAGGTATTCCACTTTTAAATCGGGTAAAAATTTCAAAAGTTATGGGCTAAGCAGTGCTGGGATCTGGTCACTTTTCTGCAAACCCATTTTTTGCAAATTTTGACAGGTCGGGGGTCATAAAAAATGACGAAACATTGACCAAAAATTCGAAAATAAACCAATGATGTAGCTAGATAGATTTTTTAATAACAAATTCAGAGAGGCATTCCACTTTTAAATCGGGTAAAAATTTCAAAAGGTTTGGGATAAGCAGTGCTGGGATCTGGTCACTTTTCTGCAAACCCATTTTTTGCAAATTTTAACAAGTCGGGGGTCATAAAAAACTACAAAATATTGACCAAAAATTCGAAAATAAACCAATAATGCAGCTAGATAGATATTTTAATAACAAATTCAGAGAGGTATTCCACTTTTAAATCGGGTAAAATTTTCAAAAGTTATGGGCTAAGCAGTGCTGGGTTCTGGTCACTTTTCTGCAAACCCATTTTTTTGCAAATTTTGACAGGTCGGGGGTCATAAAAAATTACAAAATATTGACCAAAAATTCGAAAATAAACCAATAATGCAGCTAGATAGATATTTTAATAACAAATTCAGAGAGGTATTCCACTTTTAAATCGGGTAAAAATTTCAAAAGTTTGGGCTTAGCAGTGCTGGGATCACTTTTCTGCAAACCCATTTTTTGCAAATTTTGACAGGTCGGGGGTCATAAAAAATTACAAAATATTGACCAAAAATTCGAAAATAAACCAATAATGCAGCTAGATAGATATTTTAATAACAAATTCAGAGAGGCATTCCACTTTTAAATCGGGTAAAAATTTCAAAAGTTATGGGATAAGCAGTGCTGGGATCTGGTCACTTTTCTGCAAACCCATTTTTTTGCAAATTTTGACAGGTCGGGGGTCATAAAAAATTACAAAATATTGACCAAAAATTCGAAAATAAACCAATAATGCAGCTAGATAGATATTTTAATAGCAAATTCAGAGAGGTATTCCACTTTTAAATCGGGTAAAAATTTCAAAAGTTATGGGCTAAGCAGTGCTGGGTTCTGGTCACTTTTCTGCAAACCCATTTTTTGCAAATTTTGACAGGTCGGGGGTCATAAAAAATTACAAAATATTGACCAAAAATTCGAAAATAAACCAATAATGCAGCCAGATAGATATTCGAATAACAAATTCAGAGAGGTATTCCACTTTTAAATCGGGTAAAAATTTCAGAAGTTATGGGCTAAGTAGTGCTGGGATCTGGTCACTTTTCTGCAAACCCATTTTTTGCAAATTTTGACAGGTCGGGGGTCATAAAAAATGACAAAACATTGACCAAAAATTCGAAAATAAACCAATGATGCAGCTAGATAGATATTTTAATAACAAATTCAGAGAGGCATTCCACTTTTAAATCGGGTAAAAATTTCAAAAGTTATGGGATAAGCAGTGCTGGGATCTGGTCACTTTTCTGCAAACCCATTTTTTTGCAAATTTTGACAGGTCGGGGGTCATAAAAAATTACAAAATATTGACCAAAAATTCGAAAATAAACCAATAATGCAGCTAGATAGATATTTTAACAACAAATTCAGAGAGGTATTCCACTTTTAAATCGGGTAAAAATTTCAAAAGTTTGGGCTAAGCAGTGCTGGGATCTGGTCACTTTTCTGCAAACCCATTTTTTGCAAATTTTGACAGGTCGGGGGTCATAAAAAATTACAAAATATTGACCAAAAATTCGAAAATAAACCAATAATGCAGCTAGATAGATATTTTAATAGCAAATTCAGAGAGGTATTCCACTTTTAAATCGGGTATAAATTTCAAAAGGTTTGGGATAAGCAGTGCTGGGATCTGGTCACTTTTCTGCAAACCCATTTTTTGCAAATTTTAACAAGTCGGGGGTCATAAAAAATTACAAAATATTGACCAAAAATTCGAAAATAAACCAATAATGCAGCTAGATAGATATTCGAATAACAAATTCAGAGAGGTATTCCACTTTTAAATCGGGTAAAAATTTCAAAAGTTTGGGCTAAGCAGCGCTGGGATCTGGTCACTTTTCTGCAAACCCATTTTTTGCAAATTTTGACAGGTCGGGGGTCATAAAAAATTAAAAAATATTGACCAAAAATTCGAAAATAAACCAATAATGCAGCTAGATAGATATTTTAATAGCAAATTCAGAGAGGTATTCCACTTTTAAATCGGGTAAAAATTTCAAAAGTTATGGGCTAAGCAGTGCTGGGTTCTGGTCACTTTTCTGCAAACCCATTTTTTTGCAAATTTTGACAGGTCGGGGGTCATAAAAAATTACAAAATATTGACCAAAAATTCGAAAATAAACCAATAATGCAGCTAGATAGATATTTTAATAACAAATTCAGAGAGGTATTCCACTTTTAAATCGGGTAAAAATTTCAAAAGTTTGGGCTTAGCAGTGCTGGGATCTGGTCACTTTTCTGCAAACCCATTTTTTGCAAATTTTGACAGGTCGGGGGTCATAAAAAATTACAAAATATTGACCAAAAATTCGAAAATAAACCAATAATGCAGCTAGATAGATATTCGAATAACAAATTCAGAGAGGTATTCCACTTTTAAATCGGGTAAAAATTTCAAAAGTTATGGGCTAAGCAGTGCTGGGATCTGGTCACTTTTCTGCAAACCCATTTTTTGCAAATTTTGACAGGTCGGGGGTCATAAAAAATGACAAAACATTGACCAAAAATTCGAAAATAAACCAATGATGTAGCTAGATAGATATTTTAACAACAAATTCAGAGAGGTATTCCACTTTTAAATCGGGTAAAAATTTCAAAAGTTATGGGATAAGCAGTGCTGGGATCTGGTCACTTTTCTGCAAACCCATTTTTTTGCAAATTTTGACAGGTCGGGGGTCATAAAAAATTACAAAATATTGACCAAAAATTCGAAAATAAACCAATAATGCAGCTAGATAGATATTTTAACAACAAATTCAGAGAGGTATTCCACTTTTAAATCGGGTAAAAATTTCAAAAGTTTGGGCTAAGCAGTGCTGGGATCTGGTCACTTTTCTGCAAACCCATTTTTTGCAAATTTTGACAGGTCGGGGGTCATAAAAAACTACAAAATATTGACCAAAAATTCGAAAATAAACCAATAATGCAGCTAGATAGATATTTTAACAACAAATTCAGAGAGGTATTCCACTTTTAAATCGGGTAAAAATTTCAAAAGTTTGGGCTAAGCAGTGCTGGGATCTGGTCACTTTTCTGCAAACCCATTTTTTGCAAATTTTGACAGGTCGGGGGTCATAAAAAATTACAAAATATTGACCAAAAATTCGAAAATAAACCAATAATGCAGCTAGATAGATATTCGAATAACAAATTCAGAGAGGTATTCCACTTTTAAATCGGGTAAAAATTTCAAAAGTTTGGGCTAAGCAGTGCTGGGATCTGGTCACTTTTCTGCAAACCCATTTTTTGCAAATTTTGACAGGTCAGGGGTCATAAAAAATGACGAAACATTGACCAAAAATTCGAAAATAAACCAATGATGCAGCTAGATAGATATTTTAATAACAAATTCAGAGAGGCATTCCACTTTTAAATCGGGTAAAAATTTCAAAAGTTATGGGATAAGCAGTGCTGGGATCTGGTCACTTTTCTGCAAACCCATTTTTTTTGCAAATTTTGACAGGTCGGGGGTCATAAAAAATAAAAAAGTATTGACCAAAAATTCGAAAATAAACCAATAATGCAGCTAGATAGATATTTTAACAACAAATTCAGAGAGGTATTCCACTTTTAAATGGGGTAAAAATTTCAAAAGTTTGGGCTAAGCAGTGCTGGGATCTTGTCACTTTTCTGCAAACCCATTTTTTGTAAATTTTGACAGGTCGGGGGTCATAAAAAATTACAAAATATTGACCAAAAATTCGAAAATAAACCAATAATGCAGCTAGATAGATATTTTAACAACAAATTCAGAGAGGTATTCCACTTTTAAATCGGGTAAAAATTTCAAAAGTTATGGGCTAAGCAGTGCTGGGATCTGGTCACTTTTCTGCAAACCCATTTTTTGCAAATTTTGACAGGTCGGGGGTCATAAAAAATTACAAAATATTGACCAAAAATTCGAAAATAAACCAATAATGCAGCTAGATAGATATTCGAATAACAAATTCAGAGAGGTATTCCACTTTTAAATCGGGTAAAAATTTCAAAAGTTTGGGCTAAGCAGTGCTGGGATCTGGTCACTTTTCTGCAAACCCATTTTTTGCAAATTTTAACAAGTCGGGGGACATAAAAAACTACAAAATATTGACCAAAAATTCGAAAATAAACCAATAATGCAGCTAGAAAGATATTTTAATAACAAATTCAGAGAGGTATTCCACTTTTAAATCGGGTAAAAATTTCAAAAGTTATGGGCTAAGCAGTGCTGGGTTCTGGTCACTTTTCTGCAAACCCATTTTTTGCAAATTTTGACAGGTCGGGGGTCATAAAAAATGACAAAACATTGACCAAAAATTCGAAAATAAACCAATGATGTAGCTAGATAGATATTTTAATAACAAATTCAAAGAGGCATTCCACTTTTAAATCGGGTAAAAATTTCAAAAGTTATGGGCTAAGCAGTGCTGGGATCTGGTCACTTTTCTGCAAACCCATTTTTTTGCAAATTTTGACAGGTCGGGGGTCATAAAAAATTACAAAATATTGACCAAAAATTCGAAAATAAACCAATAATGCAGCTAGATAGATATTTTAACAACAAATTCAGAGAGGTATTCCACTTTTAAATCGGGTAAAAATTTCAAAAGTTATGGGCTAAGCAGTGCTGGGATCTGGTCACTTTTCTGCAAACCCATTTTTTGCAAATTTTGACAGGTCGGGGGTCATAAAAAATTACAAAATATTGACCAAAAATTCGAAAATAAACCAATAATGCAGCTAGATAGATATTTGAATAACAAATTCAGAGAGGTATTCCACTTTTAAATCGGGTAAAAATTTCAAAAGTTTGGGCTAAGCAGTGCTGGGATCTGGTCACTTTTCTGCAAACCCATTTTTTGCAAATTTTGACAAGTCGGGGGTCATAAAAAACTACAAAATATTGACCAAAAATTCGAAAATAAACCAATAATGCAGCTAGATAGATATTTTAATAACAAATTCAGAGAGGTATTCCACTTTTAAATCGGGTAAAAATTTCAAAAGTTATGGGCTAAGCAGTGCTGGGTTCTGGTCACTTTTCTGCAAACCCATTTTTTGCAAATTTTGACAGGTCGGGGGTCATAAAAAATTACAAAATATTGACCAAAATTTCGAAAATAAACCAATAATGCAGCTAGATAGATATTCTAATAACAAATTCAGAGAGGTATTCCACTTTTAAATCGGGTAAAAATTTCAAAAGTTATGGGCTAAGCAGTGCTGGGATCTGGTCACTTTTCTGCAAACCCATTTTTTGCAAATTTTGACAGGTCGGGGGTCATAAAAAATGACGAAACATTGACCAAAAATTCGAAAATAAACCAATGATGTAGCTAGATAGATATTTTAATAACAAATTCAGAGAGGCATTCCACTTTTAAATCGGGTAAAAATTTCAAAAGTTATGGGATAAGCAGTGCTGGGATCTGGTCACTTTTCTGCAAACCCATTTTTTTGCAAATTTTGACAGGTCGGGGGTCATAAAAAATTACAAAATATTGACCAAAAATTCGAAAATAAACCAATAATGCAGCTAGATAGATATTTTAACAACAAATTCAGAGAGGTATTCCACTTTTAAATCGGGTAAAAATTTCAAAAGTTTGGGCTAAGCAGTGCTGGGATCTGGTCACTTTTCTGCAGGTCGGGGGTCATAAAAAATTACAAAATATTGACCAAAAATTCGAAAATAAACCAATAATGCAGTTAAATAGATATTTTAATAGCAAATTCAGAGAGGTATTTCACTTTTAAATCGGGTAAAAATTTCAAAAGGTTTGGGATAAGCAGTGCTGGGATCTGGTCACTTTTCTGCAAACCCATTTTTTGCAAATTTTAACAAGTCGGGGGTCATAAAAAACTACAAAATATTGACCAAAATTTCGAAAATAAACCAATAATGCAGCTAGATTGATATTTTAACAACAAATTCAGAGAGGTATTCCACTTTTAAATCGGGTAAAAATTTCAAAAGTTTGGGCTAAGCAGTGCTGGGATCTGGTCACTTTTCTGCAAACCCATTTTTTGCAAATTTTGACAGGTCGGGGGTCATAAAAAACTACAAAATATTGACCAAAAATTCGAAAATAAACCAATAATGCAGCTAGATAGATATTTTAACAACAAATTCAGAGAGGTATTCCACTTTTAAATCGGGTAAAAATTTCAAAAGTTTGGGCTAAGCAGTGCTGGGATCTGGTCACTTTTCTGCAAACCCATTTTTTGCAAATTTTGACAGGTCGGGGGTCATAAAAAATTACAAAATATTGACCAAAAATTCGAAAATAAACCAATAATGCAGCTAAATAGATATTTTAATAACAAATTCAGAGAGGTATTCCACTTTTAAATCGGGTAAAAATTTCAAAAGTTTGGGCTAAGCAGTGCTGGGATCTGGTCACTTTTCTGCAAACCCATTTTTTGCAAATTTTGACAGGTCGGGGGTCATAAAAAACTACAAAATATTGACCAAAAATTCGAAAATAAACCAATAATGCAGCTAGATAGATATTCGAATAACAAATTCAGAGAGGTATTCCACTTTTAAATCGGGTAAAAATTTCAAAAGTTTGGGCTAAGCAGTGCTGGGATCTGGTCACTTTTCTGCAAACCCATTTTTTGCAAATTTTGACAGGTCGGGGGTCATAAAAAACTACAAAATATTGACCAAAAATTCGAAAATAAACCAATAATGCAGCTAGATAGATATTTTAATAACAAATTCAGAGAGGTATTCCACTTTTAAATCGGGTAAAAATTTCAAAAGTTTGGGCTAAGCAGTGCTGGGATCTGGTCACTTTTCTGCAAACCCATTTTTTGCAAATTTTGACAGGTCGGGGGTCATAAAAAACTACAAAATATTGACCAAAAATTCGAAAATAAACCAATAATGCAGCTAGATAGATATTTTAACAACAAATTCAGAGAGGTATTCCACTTTTAAATCGGGTAAAAATTTCAAAAGTTTGGGCTAAGCAGTGCTGGGATCTGGTCACTTTTCTGCAAACCCATTTTTTGCAAATTTTGACAGGTCGGGGGTCATAAAAAATGACAAAATATTGACCAAAAATTCGAAAATAAACCAATAATGCAGCTAGATAGATATTCGCATAACAAATTCAGAGAGGTATTCCACTTTTAAATCGGGTAAAAATTTCAAAAGTTTGGGCTAAGCAGTGCTGGGATCTGGTCACTTTTCTGCAAACCCATTTTTTGCAAATTTTGACAGGTCAGGGGTCATAAAAAATGACGAAACATTGACCAAAAATTCGAAAATAAACCAATGATGTAGCTAGATAGATATTTTAATAACAAATTCAGAGAGGCATTCCACTTTTAAATCGGGTAAAAATTTCAAAAGTTATGGGATAAGCAGTGCTGGGATCTGGTCACTTTTCTGCAAACCCATTTTTTGCAAATTTTGACAGGTCGGGGGTCATAAAAAACTACAAAATATTGACCAAAAATTCGAAAATAAACCAATAATGCAGCTAGATAGATATTTTAACAACAAATTCAGAGAGGTATTCCACTTTTAAATCGGGTAAAAATTTCAAAAGTTTGGGCTAAGCAGTGCTGGGATCTTGTCACTTTTCTGCAAACCCATTTTTTGTAAATTTTGACAGGTCGGGGGTCATAAAAAATTACAAAATATTGACCAAAAATTCGAAAATAAACCAATAATGCAGCTAGATAGATATTTTAACAACAAATTCAGAGAGGTATTCCACTTTTAAATCGGGTAAAAATTTCAAAAGTTATGGGCTAAGCAGTGCTGGGATCTGGTCACTTTTCTGCAAACCCATTTTTTGCAAATTTTGACAGGTCGGGGGTCATAAAAAATTACAAAATATTGACCAAAAATTCGAAAATAAACCAATAATGCAGCTAGATAGATATTCGAATAACAAATTCAGAGAGGTATTCCACTTTTAAATCGGGTAAAAATTTCAAAAGTTTGGGCTAAGCAGTGCTGGGATCTGGTCACTTTTCTGCAAACCCATTTTTTGCAAATTTTAACAAGTCGGGGGTCATAAAAAACTACAAAATATTGACCAAAAATTCGAAAATAAACCAATAATGCAGCTAGAAAGATATTTTAATAACAAATTCAGAGAGGAATTCCACTTTTAAATCGGGTAAAAATTTCAAAAGTTATGGGCTAAGCAGTGCTGGGTTCTGGTCACTTTTCTGCAAACCCATTTTTTGCAAATTTTGACAGGTCGGGGGTCATAAAAAATTACAAAATATTGACCAAAAATTCGAAAATAAACCAATAATGCAGCTAGATAAATATTCGAATAACAAATTCAGAGAGGTATTCCACTTTTAAATCGGGTAAAAATTTCAAAAGTTATGGGCTAAGCAGTGCTGGGATCTGGTCACTTTTCTGCAAACCCATTTTTTGCAAATTTTGACAGGTCGGGGGTCATAAAAAATGACGAAACATTGACCAAAAATACGAAAATAAACCAATGATGTAGCTAGATAGATATTTTAATAACAAATTCAGAGAGGCATTCCACTTTTAAATCGGGTAAAAATTTCAAAAGTTATGGGATAAGCAGTGCTGGGATCTGGTCACTTTTCTGCAAACCCATTTTTTTGCAAATTTTGACAGGTCGGGGGTCATAAAAAATTACAAAATATTGACCAAAAATTCGAAAATAAACCAATAATGCAGCTAGATAGATATTTTAACAACAAATTCAGAGAGGTATTCCACTTTTAAATCGGGTAAAAATTTCAAAAGTTTGGGCTAAGCAGTGCTGGGATCTGGTCACTTTTCTGCAAACTCATTTTTTGCAAATTTTGACAGGTCGGGGGTCATAAAAAATTACAAAATATTGACCAAAAATTCGAAAATAAACCAATAATGCAGCTAGATAGATATTTTAATAACAAATTCAGAGAGGTATTCCACTTTTAAATCGGGTAAAAATTTCAAAAGTTATGGGCTAAGCAGTGCTGGGTTCTGGTCACTTTTCTGCAAACCCATTTTTTGCAAATTTTGCCAGGTCGGGGGTCATAAAAAATTACAAAATATTGACAAAAAATTCGAAAATAAACCAATAATGCAGCTAGATAGATATTCGAATAACAAATTCAGAGAGGTATTCCACTTTTAAATCGGGTAAAAATTTCAAAAGTTATAGGCTAAGCAGTGCTGGGATCTGGTCACTTTTCTGCAAACCCATTTTTTGCAAATTTTGACAGGTCGGGGGTCATAAAAAATGACGAAACATTGACCAAAAATTCGAAAATAAACCAATGATGTAGCTAGATAGATATTTTAAGAACAAATTCAGAGAGGCATTCCACTTTTAAATCGGGTAAAAATTTCAAAAGTTATGGGATAAGCAGTGCTGGGATCTGGTCACTTTTCTGCAAACCCATTTTTTGCAAATTTTGACAGGTCGGGGGTCATAAAAAATTACAAAATATTGACCAAAAATTCGAAAATAAACCAATAATGCAGCTAGATAGATATTTTAACAACAAATTCAGAGAGGTATTCCACTTTTAAATCGGGTAAAAATTTCAAAAGTTTGGGCTAAGCAGTGCTGGGATCTGGTCACTTTTCTGCAAACCCATTTTTTGCAAATTTTGACAGGTCGGGGGTCATAAAAAACTACAAAATATTGACCAAAAATTCGAAAATAAACCAATAATGCAGCTAGATAGATATTCGAATAACAAATTCAGAGAGGTATTCCACATTTAAATCGGGTAAAAATTTCAAAAGTTTGGGCTAAGCAGTGCTGGGATCTGGTCACTTTTCTGCAAACCCATTTTTTGCAAATTTTGACAGGTCGGGGGTCATAAAAAACTACAAAATATTGACCAAAAATTCGAAAATAAACCAATAATGCAGCTAGATAGATATTTTAATAACAAATTCAGAGAGGTATTCCACTTTTAAATCGGGTAAAAATTTCAAAAGTTTGGGCTAAGCAGTGCTGGGATCTGGTCACTTTTCTGCAAACCCATTTTTTGCAAATTTTGACAGGTCGGGGGTCATAAAAAATTAAAAAATATTGACCAAAAATTCGAAAATAAACCAATAATGCAGCTAAATAGATATTTTAATAACAAATGCAGAGAGGTATTCCACTTTTAAATCGGGTAAAAATTTCAAAAGTTTGGGCTAAGCAGTGCTGGGATCTGGTCACTTTTCTGCAAACCCATTTTTTGCAAATTTTGACAGGTCGGGGGTCATAAAAAACTACAAAATATTGACCAAAAATTCGAAAATAAACCAATAATGCAGCTAGATAGATATTCGAATAACAAATTCAGAGAGGTATTCCACTTTTAAATCGGGTAAAAATTTCAAAAGTTTGGGCTAAGCAGTGCTGGGATCTGGTCACTTTTCTGCAAACCCATTTTTTGCAAATTTTGACAGGTCGGGGGTCATAAAAAACTACAAAATATTGACCAAAAATTCGAAAATAAACCAATAATGCAGCTAGATAGATATTTTAACAACAAATTCAGAGAGGTATTCCACTTTTAAATCGGGTAAAAATTTCAAAAGTTTGGGCTAAGCAGTGCTGGGATCTGGTCACTTTTCTGCAAACCCATTTTTTGCAAATTTTGACAGGTCGGGGGTCATAAAAAACTACAAAATATTGACCAAAAATTCGAAAATAAACCAATAATGCAGCTAGATAGATATTCGAATAACAAATTCAGAGAGGTATTCCACTTTTAAATCGGGTAAAAATTTCAAAAGTTTGGGCTAAGCAGTGCTGGGATCTGGTCACTTTTCTGCAAACCCATTTTTTGCAAATTTTGACAGGTCAGGGGTCATAAAAAATGACGAAACATTGACCAAAAATTCGAAAATAAACCAATGATGTAGCTAGATAGATATTTTAATAACAAATTCAGAGAGGCATTCCACTTTTAAATCGGGTAAAAATTTCAAAAGTTATGGGATAAGCAGTGCTGGGATCTGGTCACTTTTCTGCAAACCCATTTTTTGCAAATTTTGACAGGTCGGGGGTCATAAAAAATTACAAAATATTGACCAAAAATTCGAAAATAAACCAATAATGCAGCTAGATAGATATTCGAATAACAAATTCAGAGAGGTATTCCACTTTTAAATCGGGTAAAAATTTCAAAAGTTTGGGCTAAGCAGTGCTGGGATCTGGTCACTTTTCTGCAAACCCATTTTTTGCAAATTTTAACAAGTCGGGGGTCATAAAAAACTACAAAATATTGACCAAAAATTCGAAAATAAACCAATAATGCAGCTAGAAAGATATTTTAATAACAAATTCAGAGAGGAATTCCACTTTTAAATCGGGTAAAAATTTCAAAAGTTATGGGCTAAGCAGTGCTGGGTTCTGGTCACTTTTCTGCAAACCCATTTTTTGCAAATTTTGACAGGTCGGGGGTCATAAAAAATTACAAAATATTGACCAAAAATTCGAAAATAAACCAATAATGCAGCTAGATAGATATTCGAATAACAAATTCAGAGAGGTATTCCACTTTTAAATCGGGTAAAAATTTCAAAAGTTATGGGCTAAGCAGTGCTGGGATCTGGTCACTTTTCTGCAAACCCATTTTTTGCAAATTTTAACAAGTCGGGGGTCATAAAAAACTACAAAATATTGACCAAAAATTCGAAAATAAACCAATAATGCAGCTAGAAAGATATTTTAATAACAAATTCAGAGAGGAATTCCACTTTTAAATCGGGTAAAAATTTCAAAAGTTATGGGCTAAGCAGTGCTGGGTTCTGGTCACTTTTCTGCAAACCCATTTTTTGCAAATTTTGACAGGTCGGGGGTCATAAAAAATTACAAAATATTGACCAAAAATTCGAAAATAAACCAATAATGCAGCTAGATAGATATTTTAACAACAAATTCAGAGAGGCATTCCACTTTTAAATCGGGTAAAAATTTCAAAAGTTATGGGCTAAGCAGTGCTGGGATCTGGTCACTTTTCTGCAAACCCATTTTTTGCAAATTTTGACAGGTCGGGGGTCATAAAAAACTGACAAAACATTGACCAAAAATACGAAAATAAACCAATGATGCAGCTAGATAGATATTTTAATAACAAATTCAGAGAGGCATTCCACTTTTAAATCGGGTAAAAATTTCAAAAGTTATGGGCTAAGCAGTGCTGGGTTCTGGTCACTTTTCTGCAAACCCATTTTTTTGCAAATTTTGACAGGTCGGGGGTCATAAAAAATTACAAAATATTGACCAAAAATTCGAAAATAAACCAATAATGCAGCTAGATAGATATTTTAATAACAAATTCAGAGAGGTATTCCACTTTTAAATCGGGTAAAAATTTCAAAAGTTTGGGCTAAGCAGTGCTGGGATCTGGTCACTTTTCTGCAAACCCATTTTTTGCAAATTTTGACAGGTCGGGGGTCATAAAAAATTACAAAATATTGACCAAAAATTCGAAAATAAACCAATAATGCAGCTAGATAGATATTTTAATAACAAATTCAGAGAGGTATTCCACTTTTAAATCGGGTAAAAATTTCAAAAGTTATGGGCTAAGCAGTGCTGGGTTCTGGTCACTTTTCTGCAAACCCATTTTTTGCAAATTTTGCCAGGTCGGGGGTCATAAAAAATTACAAAATATTGACAAAAAATTCGAAAATAAACCAATAATGCAGCTAGATAGATATTTTAATAACAAATTCAGA
>NW_025064375.1:0-15139 GCF_018152265.1 Drosophila ficusphila | reverse complement strand
ATCTGGTCACTTTTCTGCAAACCCATTTTTGCAAATTTTGACAGGTCGGGGGTCATAAAACCTTACAAAATATTGACCAAAAATTAAAAATAAACCAATAAGCAGCTAAAGATATTTTAATAACAAATTCAGAGAGGTATTCCACTTTTAAATCGGGTAAAAATTTCAAAAGTTATGGGCTAAGTAGTGCTGGGATCTGGTCACTTTTCTGCAAACCCATTTTGCAAATTTTGACAGGTCGGGGGTCATAAAAAATTACAAAATATTGACCAAAAATTCGAAAATAAACCAATAATGCAGCTAGATAGATATTTTAATAACAAATTCAGAGAGGTATTCCACTTTTAAATCGGGTAAAAATTTCAAAAGTTATGGGCTAAGCAGTGCTGGGATCTGGTCACTTTTCTGCAAACCCATTTTTTGCAAATTTTGACAGGTCGGGGGTCATAAAAAATTACAAAATATTGACCAAAAATTCGAAAATAAACCAATAATGCAGCTAGATAGATATTTTAATAACAAATTCAGAGAGGTATTCCACTTTTAAATCGGGTAAAAATTTCAAAAGTTTGGGCTAAGCAGTGCTGGGATCTGGTCACTTTTCTGCAAACCCATTTTTTGCAAATTTGACAGGTCGGGGTCATAAAAAATTACAAAATATTGACCAAAAATTCGAAAATAAACCAATAATGCAGCTAGATAGATATTTTAATAACAAATTCAGAGAGGTATTCCACTTTAAATCGGGTAAAAATTTCAAAAGTTATGGGCTAAGCAGTGCTGGGATCTGGTCACTTTTCTGCAAACCCATTTTTTGCAAATTTTGACAGGTCGGGGGTCATAAAAAATTACAAAATATTGACCAAAAATTCGAAAATAAACCAATAATGCAGCTAGATAGATATTTTAATAACAAATTCAGAGAGGTATTCCACTTTTAAATCGGGTAAAAATTTCAAAAGTTTGGGCTAAGCAGTGCTGGGATCTGGTCACTTTTCTGCAAACCCATTTTTTGCAAATTTTGACAGGTCGGGGGTCATAAAAAATTACAAAATATTGACCAAAAATTCGAAAATAAACCAATAATGCAGCTAGATAGATATTTTAATAACAAATTCAGAGAGGTATTCCACTTTTAAATCGGGTAAAAATTTCAAAAGTTATGGGCTAAGCAGTGCTGGGATCTGGTCACTTTTCTGCAAACCCATTTTTTGCAAATTTTGACAGGTCGGGGGTCATAAAAAATTACAAAATATTGACCAAAAATTCGAAAATAAACCAATAATGCAGCTAGATAGATATTTTAATAACAAATTCAGAGAGGTATTCCACTTTTAAATCGGGTAAAAATTTCAAAAGTTTGGGCTAAGCAGTGCTGGGATCTGGTCACTTTTCTGCAAACCCATTTTTTTGCAAATTTTGACAGGTCGGGGGTCATAAAAAATTACAAAATATTGACCAAAAATTCGAAAATAAACCAATAATGCAGCTAGATAGATATTTTAACAAATTCAGAGAGGTATTCCACTTTTAAATCGGGTAAAAATTTCAAAAGTTTGGGCTAAGCAGTGCTGGGATCTGGTCACTTTTCTGCAAACCCATTTTTTGCAAATTTTGACAGGTCGGGGGTCATAAAAAATTACAAAATATTGACCAAAAATTCGAAAATAAACCAATAATGCAGCTAGATAGATATTTTAATAACAAATTCAGAGAGGTATTCCACTTAAATCGGGTAAAAATTTCAAAAGTTTGGGCTAAGCAGTGCTGGGATCTGGTCACTTTTCTGCAAACCCATTTTTTGCAAATTTTGACAGGTCGGGGGTCATAAAAAATTACAAAATATTGACCAAAAATTCGAAAATAAACCAATAATGCAGCTAGATAGATATTTTAATAACAAATTCAGAGAGGTATTCCACTTTTAAATCGGGTAAAAATTTCAAAAGTTATGGGATAAGCAGTGCTGGGATCTGGTCACTTTTCTGCAAACCCATTTTTTGCAAATTTTGACAGGTCGGGGGTCATAAAAAATTACAAAATATTGACCAAAAATTCGAAAATAAACCAATAATGCAGCTAGATAGATATTTTAACAACAAATTCAGAGAGGTATTCCACTTTTAAATCGGGTAAAAATTTCAAAAGTTTGGGCTAAGCAGTGCTGGGATCTGGTCACTTTTCTGCAAACCCATTTTTTGCAAATTTTGACAGGTCGGGGGTCATAAAAAATTACAAAATATTGACCAAAAATTCGAAAATAAACCAATAATGCAGCTAGATAGATATTTTAATAACAAATTCAGAGAGGTATTCCACTTTTAAATCGGGTAAAAATTTCAAAAGTTTGGGCTAAGCAGTGCTGGGATCTGGTCACTTTTCTGCAAACCCATTTTTTGCAAATTTTGACAGGTCGGGGGTCATAAAAAATTACAAAATATTGACCAAAAATTCGAAAATAAACCAATAATGCAGCTAGATAGATATTTTAATAACAAATTCAGAGAGGTATTCCACTTTTAAATCGGGTAAAAATTTCAAAAGTTTGGGCTAAGCAGTGCTGGGTTCTGGTCACTTTTCTGCAAACCCATTTTTTGCAAATTTTGACAGGTCGGGGGTCATAAAAAATGACAAAATATTGACCAAAAATTCGAAAATAAACCAATAATGCAGCTAGATAGATATTTTAATAACAAATTCAGAGAGGTATTCCACTTTTAAATCGGGTAAAAATTTCAAAAGTTATGGGCTAAGCAGTGCTGGGATCTGGTCACTTTTCTGCAAACCCATTTTTTGCAAATTTTGACAGGTCGGGGGTCATAAAAAATACAAAATATTGACCAAAAATTCGAAAATAAACCAATAATGCAGCTAGATAGATATTTTAATAACAAATTCAGAGAGGTATTCCACTTTTAAATCGGGTAAAAATTTCAAAAGTTTGGGCTAAGCAGTGCTGGGTTCTGGTCACTTTTCTGCAAACCCATTTTTTGCAAATTTTGACAGGTCGGGGGTCATAAAAAATTACAAAATATTGACCAAAAATTCGAAAATAAACCAATAATGTAGCTAGATAGATATTTTAATAACAAATTCAGAGAGGTATTCCACTTTTAAATCGGGTAAAAATTTCAAAAGTTTGGGCTAAGCAGTGCTGGGATCTGGTCACTTTTCTGCAAACCCATTTTTTGCAAATTTTGACAGGTCGGGGGTCATAAAAAATTACAAAATATTGACCAAAAATTCGAAAATAAACCAATAATGCAGCTAGATAGATATTTTAATAACAAATTCAGAGAGGTATTCCACTTTTAAATCGGGTAAAAATTTCAAAAGTTTGGGCTAAGCAGTGCTGGGATCTGGTCACTTTTCTGCAAACCCATTTTTTGCAAATTTTGACAGGTCGGGGGTCATAAAAAATTACAAAATATTGACCAAAAATTCGAAAATAAACCAATAATGCAGCTAGATAGATATTTTAATAACAAATTCAGAGAGGTATTCCACTTTTAAATCGGGTAAAAATTTCAAAAGTTATGGGCTAAGCAGTGCTGGGATCTGGTCACTTTTCTGCAAACCCATTTTTTGCAAATTTTGACAGGTCGGGGGTCATAAAAAATTACAAAATATTGACCAAAAATTCGAAAATAAACCAATAATGCAGCTAGATAGATATTTTAATAACAAATTCAGAGAGGTATTCCACTTTTAAATCGGGTAAAAATTTCAAAAGTTATGGGCTAAGCAGTGCTGGGATCTGGTCACTTTTCTGCAAACCCATTTTTTGCAAATTTTGACAGGTCGGGGGTCATAAAAAATTACAAAATATTGACCAAAAATTCGAAAATAAACCAATAATGCAGCTAGATAGATATTTTAATAACAAATTCAGAGAGGTATTCCACTTTTAAATCGGGTAAAAATTTCAAAAGTTTGGGCTAAGCAGTGCTGGGATCTGGTCACTTTTCTGCAAACCCATTTTTTGCAAATTTTGACAGGTCGGGGGTCATAAAAAATTACAAAATATTGACCAAAAATTCGAAAATAAACCAATAATGCAGCTAGATAGATATTTTAATAACAAATTCAGAGAGGTATTCCACTTTTAAATCGGGTAAAAATTTCAAAAGTTTGGGCTAAGCAGTGCTGGGATCTGGTCACTTTTCTGCAAACCCATTTTTTGCAAATTTTGACAGGTCGGGGGTCATAAAAAATTACAAAATATTGACCAAAAATTCGAAAATAAACCAATAATGCAGCTAGATAGATATTTTAATAACAAATTCAGAGAGGTATTCCACTTTTAAATCGGGTAAAAATTTCAAAAGTTTGGGCTAAGCAGTGCTGGGATCTGGTCACTTTTCTGCAAACCCATTTTTTGCAAATTTTGACAGGTCGGGGGTCATAAAAAATACAAAATATTGACCAAAAATTCGAAAATAAACCAATAATGCAGCTAGATAGATATTTTAATAACAAATTCAGAGAGGTATTCCACTTTTAAATCGGGTAAAAATTTCAAAAGTTTGGGCTAAGCAGTGCTGGGATCTGGTCACTTTTCTGCAAACCCATTTTTTGCAAATTTTGACAGGTCGGGGGTCATAAAAAATTACAAAATATTGACCAAAAATTCGAAAATAAACCAATAATGCAGCTAGATAGATATTTTAATAACAAATTCAGAGAGGTATTCCACTTTTAAATCGGGTAAAAATTTCAAAAGTTTGGGCTAAGCAGTGCTGGGATCTGGTCACTTTTCTGCAAACCCATTTTTTGCAAATTTTGACAGGTCGGGGGTCATAAAAAATTACAAAATATTGACCAAAAATTCGAAAATAAACCAATGATGCAGCTAGATAGATATTTTAATAACAAATTCAGAGAGGTATTCCACTTTTAAATCGGGTAAAAATTTCAAAAGTTATGGGATAAGCAGTGCTGGGATCTGGTCACTTTTCTGCAAACCCATTTTTTTGCAAATTTTGACAGGTCGGGGGTCATAAAAAATTACAAAATATTGACCAAAAATTCGAAAATAAACCAATAATGCAGCTAGATAGATATTTTAATAACAAATTCAGAGAGGTATTCCACTTTTAAATCGGGTAAAAATTTCAAAAGTTTGGGCTAAGCAGTGCTGGGTTCTGGTCACTTTTCTGCAAACCCATTTTTTGCAAATTTTGACAGGTCGGGGGTCATAAAAAATACAAAATATTGACCAAAAATTCGAAAATAAACCAATAATGCAGCTAGATAGATATTTTAATAACAAATTCAGAGAGGTATTCCACTTTTAAATCGGGTAAAAATTTCAAAAGTTATGGGATAAGCAGTGCTGGGATCTGGTCACTTTTCTGCAAACCCATTTTTTGCAAATTTTGACAGGTCGGGGGTCATAAAAAATTACAAAATATTGACCAAAAATTCGAAAATAAACCAATAATGCAGCTAGATAGATATTTTAATAACAAATTCAGAGAGGTATTCCACTTTTAAATCGGGTAAAAATTTCAAAAGTTATGGGCTAAGCAGTGCTGGGATCTGGTCACTTTTCTGCAAACCCATTTTTTGCAAATTTTGACAGGTCGGGGGTCATAAAAAATGACAAAATATTGACCAAAAATTCGAAAATAAACCAATGATGCAGCTAGATAGATATTTTAATAACAAATTCAGAGAGGTATTCCACTTTTAAATCGGGTAAAAATTTCAAAAGTTTGGGCTAAGCAGTGCTGGGTTCTGGTCACTTTTCTGCAAACCCATTTTTTGCAAATTTTGACAGGTCGGGGGTCATAAAAAATTACAAAATATTGACCAAAAATTCGAAAATAAACCAATAATGCAGCTAGATAGATATTTTAATAACAAATTCAGAGAGGTATTCCACTTTTAAATCGGGTAAAAATTTCAAAAGTTATGGGATAAGCAGTGCTGGGATCTGGTCACTTTTCTGCAAACCCATTTTTTGCAAATTTTGACAGGTCGGGGGTCATAAAAAATTACAAAATATTGACCAAAAATTCGAAAATAAACCAATAATGCAGCTAGATAGATATTTTAATAACAAATTCAGAGAGGTATTCCACTTTTAAATCGGGTAAAAATTTCAAAAGTTATGGGCTAAGCAGTGCTGGGATCTGGTCACTTTTCTGCAAACCCATTTTTTGCAAATTTTGACAGGTCGGGGGTCATAAAAAATTACAAAATATTGACCAAAAATTCGAAAATAAACCAATAATGCAGCTAGATAGATATTTTAATAACAAATTCAGAGAGGTATTCCACTTTTAAATCGGGTAAAAATTTCAAAAGTTATGGGATAAGCAGTGCTGGGATCTGGTCACTTTTCTGCAAACCCATTTTTTGCAAATTTTGACAGGTCGGGGGTCATAAAAAATTACAAAATATTGACCAAAAATTCGAAAATAAACCAATAATGCAGCTAGATAGATATTTTAATAACAAATTCAGAGAGGTATTCCACTTTTAAATCGGGTAAAAATTTCAAAAGTTTGGGCTAAGCAGTGCTGGGTTCTGGTCACTTTTCTGCAAACCCATTTTTTGCAAATTTTGACAGGTCGGGGGTCATAAAAAATTACAAAATATTGACCAAAAATTCGAAAATAAACCAATAATGCAGCTAGATAGATATTTTAATAACAAATTCAGAGAGGTATTCCACTTTTAAATCGGGTAAAAATTTCAAAAGTTTGGGCTAAGCAGTGCTGGGTTCTGGTCACTTTTCTGCAAACCCATTTTTTGCAAATTTTGACAGGTCGGGGGTCATAAAAAATTACAAAATATTGACCAAAAATTCGAAAATAAACCAATAATGCAGCTAGATAGATATTTTAATAACAAATTCAGAGAGGTATTCCACTTTTAAATCGGGTAAAAATTTCAAAAGGTTATGGGCTAAGCAGTGCTGGGATCTGGTCACTTTTCTGCAAACCCATTTTTTGCAAATTTTGACAGGTCGGGGGTCATAAAAAATGACAAAACATTGACCAAAAATTCGAAAATAAACCAATGATGCAGCCAGATAGATATTTTAATAACAAATTCAGAGAGGTATTCCACTTTTAAATCGGGTAAAAATTTCAAAAGTTATGGGATAAACAGTGCTGGGATCTGGTCACTTTTCTGCAAACCCATTTTTTGCAAATTTTGACAGGTCGGGGGTCATAAAAAACTACAAAATATTGACCAAAAATTCGAAAATAAACCAATAATGCAGCCAGATAGATATTTTAATAACAAATTCAGAGAGGTATTCCACTTTTAAATCGGGTAAAAATTTCAAAAGTTATGGGATAAACAGTGCTGGGATCTGGTCACTTTTCTGCAAACCCATTTTTTGCAAATTTTGACAGGTCGGGGGTCATAAAAAACTACAAAATATTGACCAAAAATTCGAAAATAAACCAATAATGCAGCTAGATAGATATTCGAATAACAAATTCAGAGAGGTATTCCACTTTTAAATCGGGTAAAAATTTCAAAAGTTATGGGATAAGCAGTGCTGGGATCTGGTCACTTTTCTGCAAACCCATTTTTTGCAAATTTTGACAGGTCGGGGGTCATAAAAAATGACGAAACATTGACCAACAATTCGAAAATAACCCAATGATGCAGCTAGATAGATATTTTAGCAACAAATTCAGAGAGGTATTCCACTTTTAAATCGGGTAAAAATTTCAAAAGTTTGGGCTAAGCAGTGCTGGGATCTGGTCACTTTTCTGCAAACCCATTTTTTGCAAATTTTGACAGGTCGGGGGTCATAAAAAATTAAAAAATATTGACCAAAAATTCGAAAATAAACCAATAATGCAGCTAGATAGATATTTTAATAACAAATTCAGAGAGGTATTCCACTTTTAAATCGGGTAAAAATTTCAAAAGGTTTGGGATAAGCAGTGCTGGGATCTGGTCACTTTTCTGCAAACCCATTTTTTGCAAATTTTGACAGGTCGGGGGTCATTAAAAACTACAAAATATTGACCAATTTCAAAAGTTTGGGCTAAGCAGTGCTGGGATCTGGTCACTTTTCTGCAAACCCATTTTTTGCAAATTTTGACAGGTCGGGGGTCATAAAAAATGACGAAACATTGACCAAAAATTCGAAAATAAACCAATGATGTAGCTAGAAAGATATTTTAATAACAAATTCAGAGAGGCATTCCACTTTTAAATCGGGTAAAAATTTCAAAAGGTTTGGGATAAGCAGTGCTGGGATCTGGTCACTTTTCTGCAAACCCATTTTTTGCAAATTTTAACAAGTCGGGGGTCATAAAAAACTACAAAATATTGACCAAAAATTCGAAAATAAATCAATAATGCAGCCAGATAGATATTTTAATAACGAATTCAGAGAGGTATTCCACTTTTAAATCGGGTAAAAATTTCAAAAGGTTTGGGATAAGCAGTGCTGGGATCTGGTCACTTTTCTGCAAACCCATTTTTTGCAAATTTTGACAGGTCGGGGGTAATAAAAAATGACGAAACATTGACCAAAAATTCGAAAATAAACCAATGATGTAGCTAGATAGATATTTTAATAACAAATTCAGAGAGGTATTCCACTTTTAAATCGGGTAAAAATTTCAAAAGTTATGGGCTAAGCAGTGCTGGGATCTGGTCACTTTTCTGCAAACCCATTTTTTGCAAATTTTGACAGGTCGGGGGTCATAAAAAACTACAAAATATTGACCAAAAATTCGAAAATAAACCAATAATGCAGCCAGATAGATATTTTAATAACAAATTCAGAGAGGTATTCCACTTTTAAATCGGGTAAAAATTTCAAAAGTTATGGGATAAGCAGTGCTGGGATCTGGTCACTTTTCTGCAAACCCATTTTTTGCAAATTTTGACAGGTCGGGGGTCATAAAAAACTACAAAATATTGACCAAAAATTCGAAAATAAACCAATAATGCAGCTAGATAGATATTCGAATAACAAATTCAGAGAGGTATTCCACTTTTAAATCGGGTAAAAATTTCAAAAGTTATGGGCTAAGCAGTGCTGGGATCTGGTCACTTTTCTGCAAACCCATTTTTTGCAAATTTTGACAGGTCGGGGGTCATAAAAAACTACAAAATATTGACCAAAAATTCGAAAATAAACCAATAATGCAGCTAGATAGATATTCGAATAACAAATTCAGAGAGGTATTCCACTTTTAAATCGGGTAAAAATTTCAAAAGTTATGGGCTAAGCAGTGCTGGGATCTGGTCACTTTTCTGCAAACCCATTTTTTGCAAATTTTGACAGGTCGGGGGTCATAAAAAACTACAAAATATTGACCAAAAATTCGAAAATAAACCAATGATGCAGCTAGATAGATATTCGAATAACAAATTCAGAGAGGTATTCCACTTTTAAATCGGGTAAAAATTTCAAAAGTTATGGGCTAAGCAGTGCTGGGATCTGGTCACTTTTCTGCAAACCCATTTTTTGCAAATTTTGACAGGTCGGGGGTCATAAAAAATTACAAAATATTGACCAAAAATTCGAAAATAAACCAATAATGCAATGCAGCTAAATAGATATTCAAATAAAAAATTCAGAGAGGTATTCCACTTTTAAATCGGGTAAAAATTTCAAAAGTTATGGGCTAAGCAGTGCTGGGATCTGGTCACTTTTCTGCAAACCCATTTTTTGCAAATTTTGACAGGTCGGGGGTCATAAAAAACTACAAAATATTGACCAAAAATTCGAAAATAAACCAATGATGCAGCTAGATAGATATTTTAATAACAAATTCAGAGAGGTATTCCACTTTTAAATCGGGTAAAAATTTCAAAAGTTATGGGCTAAGCAGTGCTGGGATCAGGTCACTTTTCTGCAAACCCATTTTTTGCAAATTTTGACAGGTCGGGGGTCATAAAAAATTACAAAATATTGACCAAAAATTCGAAAATAAACCAATAATGCAGCTAGATAGATATTCGAATAACAAATTCAGAGAGGTATTCCACTTTTAAATCGGGTAAGAATTTTAAAAGTTATGGGCTAAGCAGTGCTGGGATATGGTCACTTTTCTGCAAACCCATTTTTTGCAAATTTTGACAGGTCGGGGGTCATAAAAAACTACAAAATATTGACCAAAAATTCGAAAATAAACCAATGATGCAGCTAGATAGATATTCGAATAACAAATTCAGAGAGGTATTCCACTTTTAAATCGGGTAAGAATTTCAAAAGTTATGGGCTAAGCAGTGCTGGGATCTGGTCACTTTTCTGCAAACCCATTTTTTGCAAATTTTGACAGGTCGGGGGTCATAAAAAACTACAAAATATTGACCAAAAATTCGAAAATAAACCAATGATGCAGCTAGATAGATATTTTAATAACAAATTCAGAGAGGTATTCCACTTTTAAATCGGGTAAAAATTTCAAAAGTTATGAGCTAAGCAGTGCTGGGATCTGGTCACTTTTCTGCAAACCCATTTTTTGCAAATTTTAACAAGTCGGGGGTCATAAAAAACTACAAAATATTGACCAAAAATTCGAAAATAAACCAATAATGCAGCTAGATAGATATTCAATTAAAAAATTTAGAGAGGTATTCCACTTTTAAATCGGGTAAAAATTTCAAAAGTTATGGGCTAAGCCGTGCTGGGATCTGGTCACTTTTCTGCAAACCCATTTTTTGCAAATTTTGACAGGTCGGGGGTCATAAAAAACTACAAAATATTGACCAAAAATTCGAAAATAAACCAATAATGCAGCTAGATAGATATTCGAATAACAAATTCAGAGAGGTATTCCACTTTTAAATCGGGTAAGAATTTCAAAAGTTATGGGCTAAGCAGTGCTGGGATCTGGTCACTTTTCTGCAAACCCATTTTTTGCAAATTTTGACAGGTCGGGGGTCATAAAAAACTACAAAATATTGACCAAAAATTCGAAAATAAACCAATGATGCAGCTAGATAGATATTTTAATAACAAATTCAGAGAGGTATTCCTTTTTTAAATCGGGTAAAAATTTCAAAAGTGATGGGCTAAGCAGTGCTGGGATCTGGTCACTTTTCTGCAAACCCATTTTTTGCAAATTTTAACAAGTCGGGGGTCATAAAAAACTAAAAAATATTGACCAAAAATTCGAAAATAAACCAAAAATGCAGCTAGATAGATATTTTAATAACAAATTCAGAGAGGTATTCCACTTTTAAATCGGGTAAAAATTTCAAAAGTTTGGGCTAAGCAGTGCTGGGATCTTGTCACTTTTCTGCAAACCCATTTTTTGCAAATTTTGACAGGTCGGGGGTCATAAAAAACTACAAAATATTGACCAAAAATTCGAAAATAAACCAATAATGCAGCTAGATAGATATTCAAATAACAAATTCAGAGAGGTATTCCACTTTGAAATCGGGTAAAAATTTCAAAAGTTATGGGCTAAGCAGTGCTGGGATCTGGTCACTTTTCTGCAAACCTATTTTTTGCAAATTTTGACAAGTCGGGGGTCATAAAAAACTACAAAATATTGACCAAAAATTCGAAAATAAACCAATAATGCAGCTAGATAGATATTCAATTAAAAAATTTAGAGAGGTATTCCACTTTTAAATCGGGTAAAAATTTCAAAAGTTATGGGCTAAGCCGTGCTGGGATCTGGTCACTTTTCTGCAAACCCATTTTTTGCAAATTTTGACAGTTCGGGGGTCATAAAAAACTACAAAATATTGACCAAAAATTCGAAAATAAACCAATAATGCAGCTAGATAGATATTCGAATAACAAATTCAGAGAGGTATTCCACTTTTAAATCGGGTAAGAATTTCAAAAGTTATGGGCTGAGCAGTGCTGGGATCTGGTCACTTTTCTGCAAACCCATTTTTTGCAAATTTTGACAGGTCGGGGGTCATAAAAAACTACAAAATATTGACCAAAAATTCGAAAATAAACCAATGATGCAGCTAGATAGATATTTTAACAACAAATTCAGAGAGGTATTCCACTTTTAAATCGGGTAAAAATTTCAAAAGTTATGGGCTAAGCAGTGCTGGGATCTGGTCACTTTTCTGCAAACCCATTTTTTGCAAATTTTGACAGGTCGGGGGTCATAAAAAATTACAAAATATTGACCAAAAATTCGAAAATAAACCAATAATGCAGCTAGATAGATATTTTAACAACAAATTCAGAGAGGTATTCCACTTTTAAATCGGGTAAAAATTTCAAAAGTTTGGGCTAAGCAGTGCTGGGATCTTGTCACTTTTCTGCAAACCCATTTTTTGCAAATTTTGACAGGTCGGGGGTCATAAAAAATTAAAAAATATTGTCCAAAAATTCGAAAATAAACCAATGATGCAGCTAGATAGATATTTTAATAACAAGTTCAGAGAGGTATTCCACTTTTAAATCGGGTAAAAATTTCAAAAGTTATGGGCTAAGCAGTGCTGGGATCAGGTCACTTTTCTGCAAACCCATTTTTTGCTAATTTTGACAGGTCGGGGGTCATAAAAAACTACAAAATATTGACCAAAAATTCGAAAATAAACCAATAATGCAGCTAGATAGATATTCGAATAACAAATTCAGAGAGGTATTCCACTTTTAAATCGGGTAAAAATTTCAAAAATTATGGGCTAAGCAGTGCTGGGATCTGGTCACTTTTCTGCAAACCCATTTTTTGCAAATTTTGACAGGTCGGGGGTCATAAAAAATTAAAAAATATTGACCAAAAATTCGAAAATAAACCAATAATGCAGCTAGATAGATATTCGAATAACAAATTCAGAGAGGTATTCCACTTTTAAATCGGGTAAAAATTTCAAAAGTTTGGGCTAAGCAGTGCTGGGATCTGGTCACTTTTCTGCAAACCCATTTTTTGCAAATTTTGACAGGTCGGGGGTCATAAAAAATGACGAAACATTGACCAAAAATTCGAAAATAAACCAATGATGTAGCTAGATAGATATTTTAATAACAAATTCAGAGAGGTATTCCACTTTTAAATCGGGTAAAAATTTCAAAAGTTTGGGCTAAGCAGTGCTGGGATCTTGTCACTTTTCTGCAAACCCATTTTTTGCAAATTTTGACAGGTCAGGGGTCATAAAAAATTACAAAATATTGACCAAAAATTCGAAAATAAACCAATAATGCAGCTAGATAGATATTTTAACAACAAATTCAGAGAGGTATTCCACTTTTAAATCGGGTAAAAATTTCAAAAGTTTGGGCTAAGCAGTGCTGGGATCTGGTCACTTTTCTGCAAACCCATTTTTTGCAAATTTTGACAGGTCGGGGGTCATAAAAAATTACAAAATATTGACCAAAAATTCGAAAATAAACCAATAATGCAGCTAGATAGATATTCGAATAACAAATTCAGAGAGGTATTCCACTTTTAAATCGGGTAAAAATTTCAAAAGTTATGGGCTAAGCAGTGCTGGGATCTGGTCACTTTTCTGCAAACCCATTTTTTGCAAATTTTGACAGGTCGGGGGTCATAAAAAACTACAAAATATTGACCAAAAATTCGAAAATAAACCAATGATGCAGCTAGATAGATATTTGAATAACAAATTCAGAGAGGTATTCCACTTTTAAATCGGGTAAGAATTTCAAAAGTTATGGGCTAAGCAGTGCTGGGATCTGGTCACTTTTCTGCAAACCCATTTTTTGCAAATTTTGACAGGTCGGGGGTCATAAAAAATTACAAAATATTGACCAAAAATTCGAAAATAAACCAATGATGCAGCTAGATAGATATTTTAATAACAAATTCAGAGAGGTATTCCACTTTTAAATCGGGTAAAAATTTCAAAAGTTTGGGCTAAGCAGTGCTGGGATCTGGTCACTTTTCTGCAAACCCATTTTTTGCAAATTTTGACAGGTCGGGGGTCATAAAAAACTACAAAATATTGACCAAAAATTCGAAAATAAACCAATAATGCAGCTAGATAGATATTCAATAACAAATTCAGAGAGGTATTCCACTTTTAAATCGGGTAAAAATTTCAAAAGTTTGGGCTAAGCAGTGCTGGGATCTGGTCACTTTTCTGCAAACCCATTTTTTGCAAATTTTGACAGGTCGGGGGTCATAAAAAATTACAAAATATTGACCAAAAATTCGAAAATAAACCAATGATGCAGCTAGATAGATATTTTAATAACAAATTCAGAGAGGTATTCCACTTTTAAATCGGGTAAAAATTTCAAAAGTTATGGGCTAAGCAGTGCTGGGATCTGGTCACTTTTCTGCAAACCCATTTTTTGCAAATTTTGACAGGTCGGGGGTCATAAAAAATTACAAAATATTGACCAAAAAATTCGAAAATAAACCAATGATGCAGCTAGATAGATATTCGAATAACAAATTCAGAGAGGTATTCCACTTTTAAATCGGGTAAAAATTTCAAAAGTTATGGGCTAAGCAGTGCTGGGATCTGGTCACTTTTCTGCAAACCCATTTTTTGCAAATTTTGACAGGTCGGGGGTCATAAAAAATTACAAAATATTGACCAAAAATTCGAAAATAAACCAATAATGCAGCTAGATAGATATTTTAATAACAAATTCAGAGAGGTATTCCACTTTTAAATCGGGTAAAAATTTCAAAAGTTTGGGCTAAGCAGTGCTGGGATCTGGTCACTTTTCTGCAAACCCATTTTTTGCAAATTTTGACAGGTCGGGGGTCATAAAAAATTACAAAATATTGACCAAAAAATTCGAAAAATAAACCAATAATGCAGCTAGATAGATATTTTAATAACAAATTCAGAGAGGTATTCCACTTTTAAATCGGGTAAAAATTTCAAAAGTTATGGGCTAAGCAGTGCTGGGATCTGGTCACTTTTCTGCAAACCCATTTTTTGCAAATTTTGACAGGTCGGGGGTCATAAAAAAATACAAAATATTGACCAAAAATTCGAAAATAAACCAATAATGCAGCTAGATAGATATTTTAATAACAAATTCAGAGAGGTATTCCACTTTTAAATCGGGTAAAAATTTCAAAAGTTATGGGCTAAGCAGTGCTGGGATCTGGTCACTTTTCTGCAAACCCATTTTTTGCAAATTTTGACAGGTCGGGGGTCATAAAAAAATTACAAAATATTGACCAAAAATTCGAAAATAAACCAATAATGCAGCTAGATAGATATTCAATAACAAATTCAGAGA
>NW_025064374.1:0-17886 GCF_018152265.1 Drosophila ficusphila | reverse complement strand
AGATAGATATTTTAGCAACAAATTCAGAGAGGTATTCCACTTTTAAATCGGGTAAAAATTTCAAAAGTTTGGGCTAAGCAGTGCTGGGATCTGGTCACTTTTCTGCAAACCCATTTTTTGCAAATTTTGACAGGTCGGGGGACATAAAAAATTAAAAATTATTGACCAAAAATTCGAAAATAAACCAATAATGCAGCTAGATAGATATTTTAATAACAAATTCAGAGAGGTATTCCACTTTTAAATCGGGTAAAAATTTCAAAAGGTTTGGGATAAGCAGTGCTGGGATCTGGTCACTTTTCTGCAAACCCATTTTTTGCAAATTTTGACAGGTCAGGGGTCATTAAAAACTACAAAATATTGACCAATTTCAAAAGTTTGGGCTAAGCAGTGCTGGGATCTGGTCACTTTTCTGCAAACCCATTTTTTGCAAATTTTGACAGGTCGGGGGTCATAAAAAATGACGAAACATTGACCAAAAATTCGAAAATAAACCAATGATGTAGCTAGAAAGATATTTTAATAACAAATTCAGAGAGGCATTCCACTTTTAAATCGGGTAAAAATTTCAAAAGGTTTGGGATAAGCAGTGCTGGGATCTGGTCACTTTTCTGCAAACCCATTTTTTGCAAATTTTAACAAGTCGGGGGTCATAAAAAACTACAAAATATTGACCAAAAATTCGAAAATAAATCAATAATGCAGCCAGATAGATATTTTAATAACGAATTCAGAGAGGTATTCCACTTTTAAATCGGGTAAAAATTTCAAAAGGTTTGGGATAAGCAGTGCTGGGATATGGTCACTTTTCTGCAAACCCATTTTTTGCAAATTTTGACAGGTCGGGGGTAATAAAAAATGACGAAATATTGACCAAAAATTCGAAAATAAACCAATGATGTAGCTAGATAGATATTTTAATAACAAATTCAGAGAGGTATTCCACTTTTAAATCGGGTAAAAATTTCAAAAGTTATGGGATAAGCAGTGCTGGGATCTGGTCACTTTTCTGCAAACCCATTTTTTGCAAATTTTGACAGGTCGGGGGTCATAAAAAACTACAAAATATTTACCAAAAATTCGAAAATAAACCAATAATGCAGCCAGATAGATATTTTAATAACAAATTCAGAGAGGTATTCCACTTTTAAATCGGGTAAAAATTTCAAAAGTTATGGGATAAGCAGTGCTGGGATCTGGTCACTTTTCTGCAAACCCATTTTTTGCAAATTTTGACAGGTCGGGGGTCATAAAAAACTACAAAATATTGACCAAAAATTCGAAAATAAACCAATAATGCAGCTAGATAGATATTCGAATAACAAATTCAGAGAGGTATTCCACTTTTAAATCGGGTAAGAATTTCAAAAGTTATGGGATAAGCAGTGCTGGGATCTGGTCACTTTTCTGCAAACCCATTTTTTGCAAATTTTGACAGGTCGGCGGTCATAAAAAATTACATAATATTGACCAAAAATTCGAAAATAAACCAATAATGCAATGCAGCTAAATAGATATTCAAATAAAAAATTCAGAGAGGTATTCCACTTTTAAATCGGGTAAAAATTTCAAAAGTTATGGGCTAAGCAGTGCTGGGATCTGGTCACTTTTCTGCAAAACCCATTTTTGCAAATTTTGACAGGTCGGGGGTCATAAAAAACTACAAAATATTGACCAAAAATTCGAAAATAAACCAATGATGCAGCTAGATAGATATTTTAATAACAAATTCAGAGAGGTATTCCACTTTTAAATCGGGTAAAAATTTCAAAAGTTATGGGCTAAGCAGTGCTGGGATCAGGTCACTTTTCTGCAAACCCATTTTTTGCAAATTTTGACAGGTCGGGGGTCATAAAAAATTACAAAATATTGACCAAAAATTCGAAAATAAACCAATAATGCAGCTAGATAGATATTCGAATAACAAATTCAGAGAGGTATTCCACTTTTAAATCGGGTAAGAATTTCAAAAGTTATGGGCTAAGCAGTGCTGGGATATGGTCACTTTTCTGCAAACCCATTTTTTGCAAATTTTGACAGGTCGGGGGTCATTAAAAACTACAAAATATTGACCAATTTCAAAAGTTTGGGCTAAGCAGTGCTGGGATCTGGTCACTTTTCTGCAAACCCATTTTTTGCAAATTTTGACAGGTCGGGGGTCATAAAAAATGACGAAACATTGACCAAAAATTCGAAAATAAACCAATGATGTAGCTAGAAAGATATTTTAATAACAAATTCAGAGAGGCATTCCACTTTTAAATCGGGTAAAAATTTCAAAAGGTTTGGGATAAGCAGTGCTGGGATCTGGTCACTTTTCTGCAAACCCATTTTTTGCAAATTTTAACAAGTCGGGGGTCATAAAAAACTACAAAATATTGACCAAAAAATTCGAAAATAAATCAATAATGCAGCCAGATAGATATTTTAATAACGAATTCAGAGAGGTATTCCACTTTTAAATCGGGTAAAAATTTCAAAAGGTTTGGGATAAGCAGTGCTGGGATATGGTCACTTTTCTGCAAACCCATTTTTTGCAAATTTTGACAGGTCGGGGGTAATAAAAAATGACGAAATATTGACCAAAAATTCGAAAATAAACCAATGATGTAGCTAGATAGATATTTTAATAACAAATTCAGAGAGGTATTCCACTTTTAAATCGGGTAAAAATTTCAAAAGTTATGGGATAAGCAGTGCTGGGATCTGGTCACTTTTCTGCAAACCCATTTTTTGCAAATTTTGACAGGTCGGGGGTCATAAAAAACTACAAAATATTTACCAAAAATTCGAAAATAAACCAATAATGCAGCCAGATAGATATTTTAATAACAAATTCAGAGAGGTATTCCACTTTTAAATCGGGTAAAAATTTCAAAAGTTATGGGATAAGCAGTGCTGGGATCTGGTCACTTTTCTGCAAACCCATTTTTTGCAAATTTTGACAGGTCGGGGGTCATAAAAAACTACAAAATATTGACCAAAAATTCGAAAATAAACCAATAATGCAGCTAGATAGATATTCGAATAACAAATTCAGAGAGGTATTCCACTTTTAAATCGGGTAAAAATTTCAAAAGTTATGGGCTAAGCAGTGCTGGGATCTGGTCACTTTTCTGCAAACCCATTTTTTGCAAATTTTGACAGGTCGGCGGTCATAAAAAATTACATAATATTGACCAAAAATTCGAAAATAAACCAATAATGCAATGCAGCTAAATAGATATTCAAATAAAAAATTCAGAGAGGTATTCCACTTTTAAATCGGGTAAAATTTTCAAAAGTTATGGGCTAAGCAGTGCTGGGATCTGGTCACTTTTCTGCAAACCCATTTTTTGCAAATTTTGACAGGTCGGGGGTCATAAAAAACTACAAAATATTGACCAAAAATTCGAAAATAAACCAATGATGCAGCTAGATAGATATTTTAATAACAAATTCAGAGAGGTATTCCACTTTTAAATCGGGTAAAAATTTCAAAAGTTATGAGCTAAGCAGTGCTGGGATCTGGTCACTTTTCTGCAAACCCATTTTTTGCAAATTTTAACAAGTCGGGGGTCATAAAAAACTACAAAATATTGACCAAAAATTCGAAAATAAACCAATAATGCAGCTAGATAGATATTCAATTAAAAAATTTAGAGAGGTATTCCACTTTTAAATCGGGTAAAAATTTCAAAAGTTATGGGCTAAGCCGTGCTGGGATCTGGTCACTTTTCTGCAAACCCATTTTTTGCAAATTTTGACAGGTCGGGGGTCATAAAAAACTACAAAATATTGACCAAAAATTCGAAAATAAACCAATAATGCAGCTAGATAGATATTCGAATAACAAATTCAGAGAGGTATTCCACTTTTAAATCGGGTAAGAATTTCAAAAGTTATGGGCTAAGCAGTGCTGGGATCTGGTCACTTTTCTGCAAACCCATTTTTTGCAAATTTTGACAGGTCGGCGGTCATAAAAAATTACATAATATTGACCAAAAATTCGAAAATAAACCAATAATGCAATGCAGCTAAATAGATATTCAAATAAAAAATTCAGAGAGGTATTCCACTTTTAAATCGGGTAAAATTTTCAAAAGTTATGGGCTAAGCAGTGCTGGGATCTGGTCACTTTTCTGCAAAACCCATTTTTTGCAAATTTTGACAGGTCGGGGGTCATAAAAAACTACAAAATATTGACCAAAAATTCGAAAATAAACCAATGATGCAGCTAGATAGATATTTTAATAACAAATTCAGAGAGGTATTCCACTTTTTTTTTTTTTTTTTTTTTTTTATTCCTTTATAACTCCTCCTGGGAGCATAGGGCCTCGACTAGATTCCTCCATCTTACTCTATTTCGGGCTGTCTGTTTCGCTGTGTCCCATGTGATGTTGTATTGGGACAACTCTTGAAGGGCGGTTCGTCTCCATGTTGCTTTAGGCCTGCCTACACGCCTGCTTCCCTGTGGGTTCCACTCTAGCGCCATTCTAACTATGCTATCCTGGTCCTTTCGCAGTGCGTGGCCTATCCATCTCCATTTTTTCTTCTTGATTTGGAGTCTTATTGCTGTTTCACCCGTCATATTCCAGAGGTCTATGTTGGAGATTCTGTTTGGCCAGAAAATCCCGCATATTATTCTGAGACATTTGTTGGTGAAAGCCTGCAATTGTTGGATAATTGTCTTTGTTGTGAGCCACGTCTCGCTTCCGTATAGTAGGACGGATTTTACGCATGAGTTGAAGATCCGTATCTTTGTTTTTCTTCTTATTTGGCGGCTTCTCCATATGCGGTAGAGTCTCCCGAAGGCAGACCTGGCTTTGGCTAGCCTGCTCGTCACATCTTCTGTCACGCCACCGTTGCTGGAAATTACGGTGCCAAGGTATGGGAAACTCTCGACGTATTCTATTGGGTTTCCATCTATGATGATATTTCCTTGGCTTGCGTTATTGAGGCGCATCGCTTTTGTCTTCGCCGTGTTAATTTGTAGACCCACACGGCTGGCTAGGTTCACGAGGTCATCAACTTTGGATTGAGTATCGCTTAGTTTGTGAGAGATTAGGCAAATGTCGTCAGCGTAGTCCAAGTCTTCTAGGTGTCTGGTGAAGCTCCATGTTATTCCACGCCTGTGTTTGCACACTTCTCTCATGACCTCGTCCACCACAATGTTGAAAAGCAGTGGGGATAGTGGGCATCCTTGCTTGACCCCGGTGTTTGTTTGGAAAGGTGCACTTGTCTTCCCGTTGTGCAGTACCGCCAGGTTGGCGTCATCGTATAGCGCCTTTATTAGGGCGATGACTTTGTGCGGTACTCCTTTCCTAGCAAGCGCTCCCCATATTGCTGCTCTATTTATCGAATCGAACGCCTTCTTGAAATCAATGAACAGGAGGTACAGTGGTGCTCTCCATTCCACAGCTTGTTCGGTTATGATGCGTAGGGTGTTGGCTTGGTCTACGCAGCTCCTGTGTGGTCTGAAGCCTGCCTGTTCATCTCTTAGTGTGGGCTCGTATTTTTCCGTCAGGCGTTCATTCAGTATTGTGGCTAGGACTTTGTAACTGGTGTTCAGTAGTGTGATCCCTCTCCAGTTGTTGCAATCACTAAGGTCTCCTTTCTTGGGTATTTTCACTATGACTCCGCATTTCCAGGAGTCGGGAATGTGTTCGCTCTCCCATGCACTCGAGAAGTGCGGATGCAATGTTTCTGCCATCAGTTGAGTGTCAACTTGGAGGATTTCGGCTGGAATGCCGTCCATCCCGGCAGCTTTGTTGTTCTTTAGCTTCTTTATTGCATTTCCGATTTCTCTCACGGAGGGTGGGGCGGATGATATTCTCCGGTTCCCATTTGCTGGCGCAACGTTTCTGTAGTCATCGCTCCTGCTAGGCATGTCGGAGTTGCTGATTTCCATGAAGTGTTGGCGCCACCTGTGGATTTGGTCGTCGTCGCTAGTGAGATGTATTCCATTGGCATCTTTGACTGGCTGGTTCTTCCTTCTATAGCCTCCTGAGATTTGATCAATTGTCTGGTATAGTGATCGCATGTTGTTTTCGTTTGCTGCGCGTTCTGCATTATCTGCCAGTCTATCCAGTAGGGCTCTCTTATCATTTCTGGCTGCTCTCTTGACAGCTTTGCATAGTGCGCGGTGTTCGTCGCGTCTATTGCTGTCACGGTCAGCCAGTAATTTTAGTGAGTTCCTTTTGTTGATCGTGTCCCACGTTGCGCTAGAGATCCAGTTGTTTCTTCTTCGTTGTTGGGTGCCAATGATGCCTTCTGCGGTGGTCCTTAGTGTATCGCACGTCTGTTCCCATGTCTGGCCTTGCTGCGGTAGTAGGTGGGTGCGTAATGTTGATGCAAGTCTGGCGCTGATGTCCGTTTCGCCAAGTAGGTGTATGTTGAGGGGGGCCGGGCGGTGGTTCCTTGAGTCGTCAGCATTTCGCGGGCGATTGCGGTGCAGCTTGATTGAGAGCTCCCCAATGATCAGCTCGTGGTCGCTGTCTATCGATGCTCCCCTCTTGTTCCTTACATCCAGTAGAGACTTCCTCCATTTTCTGCTTATACAAATGTGGTCAATTTGGTTACGTGTGTTTCCACTCGGAGATGTCCACGTGTATTTGTGGATATCTCTGTGTGGGAACATACTACCCCCAATGATTAACTGAAACATTTGGCATACTTCTACTAGTCTATCTCCATTGTTATTACGCGTGCCTATACCGTGGCCCCCAGTGGCTGACCTCATTCTGGTAAAGTTGGGTCCTATTTTTGCATTGAAGTCGCCCATGAGAACAGTGATGTTGCCTCGAGGTATGTCAGTGAGAGTGGAAGTTAGCGCGGTATAGAAGTCGTCTTTGATGTCGTCGTTTGCGTCTTCGGTTGGGGCGTAACACTGCACGATTGTTATTGGTCTGGCCCTACATCTAAACGTCGCTTTAATGAGTCTGTCTGAAATGGGTGTCCAGGAGTGTAGCGTTTCTTTCATTCTTCTGGCTACGAAAATCCCTACTCCATATCTGCTTCCCTCATTATTACCGCTGTGTAAGATTAGGTTGCCATTTGCTGATGTTGTTACCCCACTACCGCTCCATCTCATCTCACTGATCCCCGCTATTGTGACCTGAAGTTTGTCCATTTCTCCTTCAAATTGTGCTAATCTAGACGGCTCTCTTAGAGTTCTAACGTTCCATTGTCCTATTCTTGTCCTTTTAGATACGCCTATAGTCGTCATCGAAGGGGGTCCGTTTGTGTTTAGTAATCTTGTGTTGGATTCTGTAATCGGATTGATTTCAGTCGAGCTGGTGATTAGCCAGAAGCGACCTATCCTAGTGGTGGGGCTGCCACCTAACGCCATCTAGGAGAGGCGTGGGGGTTACACACTCTGCTTTGCCGATTTGGCGCATATTTGCATCGCAGCGCCATCTGGCGGGGGATGCGAAGAGTAGACCCGTGGGGCCTGGGGAGCTTTTTTCTACTTCTATAGGTGTGCCATCTTACGGCGGCGAGAATGATTAAGAAACGTGCTTTCTACTAGTGATCTTGGATGTTGTTTGAGTGTGTATACTAAGTAGTAAACACGAAAGTTCTATTGTTGTGTCCATAGTGGACGGGGGGTGTGCGGATCCGGGGAGCCGAAATTTGTTACTAATGTTAAGTGAGTGGTAGAGCATAGAAATAATGGAGCTTCGGAAAAAGAGACCATTTCTTTTTCTCGGGGAGCCTGGGATTCGAACCCCGGCCTTCCGACTCGTGGTCCAACGCTCTACCTGCTGGACCACCGAGCCCCCTTCCACTTTTAAATCGGGTAAAAATTTCAAAAGTTATGGGCTAAGCAGTGCTGGGATCAGGTCACTTTTCTGCAAACCCATTTTTTGCTAATTTTGACAGGTCGGGGGTCATAAAAAATTACAAAATATTGACCAAAAAATTCGAAAATAAACCAATAATGCAGCTAGATAGATATTCGAATAACAAATTCAGAGAGGTATTCCACTTTTAAATCGGGTAAGAATTTCAAAAGTTATGGGCTAAGCAGTGCTGGGATATGGTCACTTTTCTGCAAACCCATTTTTTGCAAATTTTGACAGGTCGGGGGTCATAAAAAACTACAAAATATTGACCAAAAATTCGAAAATAAACCAATGATGCAGCTAGATAGATATTTTAATAACAAATTCAGAGAGGTATTCCTTTTTTAAATCGGGTAAAAATTTCAAAAGTTTGGGCTAAGCAGTGCTGGGATCTGGTCACTTTTCTGCAAACCCATTTTTTGCAAATTTTGACAGGTCGGGGGTCATAAAAAATTACAAAATATTGACCAAAAATTCGAAAATAAACCAATAATGCAGCTAGATAGATATTCGAATAACAAATTCAGAGAGGTATTCCACTTTTAAATCGGGTAAAAATTTCAAAAGTTTGGGCTAAGCCGTGCTGGGATCTGGTCACTTTTCTGCAAACCCATTTTTTGCAAATTTTGACAGGTCGGGGGTCATAAAAAACTACAAAATATTGACCAAAAATTCGAAAATAAACCAATGATGCAGCTAGATAGATATTCGAATAACAAATTCAGAGAGGTATTCCACTTTTAAATCGGGTAAGAATTTCAAAAGTTATGGGCTAAGCAGTGCTGGGATCTGGTCACTTTTCTGCAAACCCATTTTTTGCAAATTTTGACAGGTCGGGGGTCATAAAAAACTACAAAATATTGACCAAAAATTCGAAAATAAACCAATGATGCAGCTAGATAGATATTTTAATAACAAATTCAGAGAGGTATTCCACTTTTAAATCGGGTAAAAATTTCAAAAGTTATGAGCTAAGCAGTGCTGGGATCTGGTCACTTTTCTGCAAACCCATTTTTTGCAAATTTTAACAAGTCGGGGGTCATAAAAAACTACAAAATATTGACCAAAAATTCGAAAATAAACCAATAATGCAGCTAGATAGATATTCAATTAAAAAATTTAGAGAGGTATTCCACTTTTAAATCGGGTAAAAATTTCAAAAGTTATGGGCTAAGCCGTGCTGGGATCTGGTCACTTTTCTGCAAACCCATTTTTTGCAAATTTTGACAGGTCGGGGGTCATAAAAAACTACAAAATATTGACCAAAAATTCGAAAATAAACCAATAATGCAGCTAGATAGATATTCGAATAACAAATTCAGAGAGGTATTCCACTTTTAAATCGGGTAAGAATTTCAAAAGTTATGGGCTAAGCAGTGCTGGGATCTGGTCACTTTTCTGCAAACCCATTTTTTGCAAATTTTGACAGGTCGGGGGTCATAAAAAACTACAAAATATTGACCAAAAATTCGAAAATAAACCAATGATGCAGCTAGATAGATATTTTAATAACAAATTCAGAGAGGTATTCCTTTTTTAAATCGGGTAAAAATTTCAAAAGTGATGGGCTAAGCAGTGCTGGGATCTGGTCACTTTTCTGCAAACCCATTTTTTGCAAATTTTAACAAGTCGGGGGTCATAAAAAACTACAAAATATTGACCAAAAATTCGAAAATAAACCAATAATGCAGCTAGATAGATATTTTAATAACAAATTCAGAGAAGTATTCCACTTTTAAATCGGGTAAAAATTTCAAAAGTTTGGGCTAAGCAGTGCTGGGATCTTGTCACTTTTCTGCAAACCCATTTTTTGCAAATTTTGACAGGTCGGGGGGTCATAAAAAACTACAAAATATTGACCAAAAATTCGAAAATAAACCAATAATGCAGCTAGATAGATATTCAAATAACAAATTCAGAGAGGTATTCCACTTTTAAATCGGGTAAAAATTTCAAAAGTTATGAGCTAAGCAGTGCTGGGATCTGGTCACTTTTCTGCAAACCCATTTTTTGCAAATTTTAACAAGTCGGGGGTCATAAAAAACTACAAAATATTGACCAAAAATTCGAAAATAAACCAATAATGCAGCTAGATAGATATTCAATTAAAAAATTTAGAGAGGTATTCCACTTTTAAATCGGGTAAAAATTTCAAAAGTTATGGGCTAAGCCGTGCTGGGATCTGGTCACTTTTCTGCAAACCCATTTTTTGCAAATTTTGACAGTTCGGGGGTCATAAAAAACTACAAAATATTGACCAAAAATTCGAAAATAAACCAATAATGCAGCTAGATAGATATTCGAATAACAAATTCAGAGAGGTATTCCACTTTTAAATCGGGTAAGAATTTCAAAAGTTATGGGCTAAGCAGTGCTGGGATCTGGTCACTTTTCTGCAAACCCATTTTTTGCAAATTTTGACAGGTCGGGGGTCATAAAAAACTACAAAATATTGACCAAAAATTCGAAAATAAACCAATGATGCAGCTAGATAGATATTTTAATAACAAATTCAGAGAGGCATTCCACTTTTAAATCGGGTAAAAATTTCAAAAGTTATGGGATAAGCAGTGCTGGGATCTGGTCACTTTTCTGCAAACCCATTTTTTTGCAAATTTTGACAGGTCGGGGGTCATAAAAAACTACAAAATATTGACCAAAAATTCGAAAATAAACCAATAATGCAGCTAGATAGATATTTTAACAACAAATTCAGAGAGGTATTCCACTTTTAAATCGGGTAAAAATTTCAAAAGTTTGGGCTAAGCAGTGCTGGGATCTTGTCACTTTTCTGCAAACCCATTTTTTGCAAATTTTGACAGGTCGGGGGTCATAAAAAATTAAAAAATATTGACCAAAAATTCGAAAATAAACCAATAATGCAGCTAGATAGATATTTTAATAGCAAATTCAGAGAGGTATTCCACTTTTAAATCGGGTAAAAATTTCAAAAGTTATGGGCTAAGCAGTGCTGGGATCAGGTCACTTTTCTGCAAACCCATTTTTTGCTAATTTTGACAGGTCGGGGGTCATAAAAAATTACAAAATATTGACCAAAAATTCGAAAATAAACCAATAATGCAGCTAGATAGATATTCGAATAACAAATTCAGAGAGGTATTCCACTTTTAAATCGGGTAAAAATTTCAAAAAATTATGGGCTAAGCAGTGCTGGGATCTGGTCACTTTTCTGCAAACCCATTTTTTGCAAATTTTGACAGGTCGGGGGTCATAAAAAATTAAAAAATATTGACCAAAAATTCGAAATTAAACCAATAATGCAGCTAGATAGATATTCGAATAACAAATTCAGAGAGGTATTCCACTTTTAAATCGGGTAAGAATTTCAAAAGTTATGGGCTAAGCAGTGCTGGGATCTGGTCACTTTTCTGCAAACCCATTTTTTTGAAAATTTTGACAGGTCGGGGGTCATAAAAAACTACAAAATATTGACCAAAAATTCGAAAATAAACCAATGATGCAGCTAGATAGATATTTTAATAACAAATTCAGAGAGGTATTCCACTTTTAAATCGGGTAAAAATTTCAAAAGTTATGAGCTAAGCAGTGCTGGGATCTGGTCACTTTTCTGCAAACCCATTTTTTGCAAATTTTAACAAGTCGGGGGTCATAAAAAACTACAAAATATTGACCAAAAATTCGAAAATAAACCAATAATGCAGCTAGATAGATATTCAATTAAAAAATTTAGAGAGGTATTCCACTTTTAAATCGGGTAAAAATTTCAAAAGTTTGGGCTAAGCAGTGCTGGGATCTGGTCACTTTTCTGCAAACCCATTTTTTGCAAATTTTGACAGGTCGGGGGTCATAAAAAATTACAAAATATTGACCAAAAATTCGAAAATAAACCAATAATGCAGCTAGATAGATATTCGAATAACAAATTCAGAGAGGTATTCCACTTTTAAATCGGGTAAAAATTTCAAAAGTTATGGGCTAAGCCGTGCTGGGATCTGGTCACTTTTCTGCAAACCCATTTTTTGCAAATTTTGACAGGTCGGGGGTCATAAAAAACTACAAAATATTGACCAAAAATTCGAAAATAAACCAATGATGCAGCTAGATAGATATTTTAATAACAAATTCAGAGAGGTATTCCTTTTTTAAATCGGGTAAAAATTTCAAAAATGATGGGCTAAGCAGTGCTGGGATCTGGTCACTTTTCTGCAAACCCATTTTTTGCAAATTTTAACAAGTCGGGGGTCATAAAAAACTACAAAATATTGACCAAAAATTCGAAAATAAACCAATAATGCAGCTAGATAGATATTTTAATAACAAACTAAGAAAGGTATTCCACTTTTAAATCGGGTAAAAATTTCAAAAGTTTGGGCTAAGCAGTGCTGGGATCTTGTCACTTTTCTGCAAACCCATTTTTTGCAAATTTTGACAGGTCGGGGGTCATAAAAAACTACAAAATATTGACCAAAAATTCGAAAATAAACCAATAATGCAGCTAGATAGATATTCAAATAACAAATTCAGAGAGGTATTCCACTTTGAAATCGGGTAAAAATTTCAAAAGTTATGGGCTAAGCAGTGCTGGGATCTGGTCACTTTTCTGCAAACCCATTTTTTGCAAATTTTAACAAGTCGGGGGTCATAAAAAACTACAAAATATTGACCAAAAATTCGAAAATAAACCAATGATGCAGCTAGATAGATATTCAATTAAAAAATTTAGAGAGGTATTCCACTTTTAAATCGGGTAAAAATTTCAAAAGTTATGGGCTAAGCCGTGCTGGGATCTGGTCACTTTTCTGCAAACCCATTTTTTGCAAATTTTAACAGGTCGGGGGTCATAAAAAACTACAAAATATTGACCAAAAATTCGAAAATAAACCAATAATGCAGCTAGATAGATATTCAATTCAAAAATTTAGAGAGGTATTCCACTTTTAAATCGGGTAAAAATTTCAAAAGTTATGGGCTAAGCCGTGCTGGGATCTGGTCACTTTTCTGCAAACCCATTTTTTGCAAATTTTAACAAGTCGGGGGTCATAAAAAACTACAAAATATTGACCAAAAATTCGAAAATAAACCAATGATGCAGCTAGATAGATATTCGAATAACAAATTCAGAGAGGTATTCCACTTTTAAATCGGGTAAGAATTTCAAAAGTTATGGGCTAAGCAGTGCTGGGATCTGGTCACTTTTCTGCAAACCCATTTTTTGCAAATTTTGACAGGTCGGGGGTCATAAAAAACTACAAAATATTGACCAAAAATTCGAAAATAAACCAATGATGCAGCTAGATAGATATTTTAATAACAAATTCAGAGAGGTATTCCACTTTTAAATCGGGTAAAAATTTCAAAAGTTATGAGCTAAGCAGTGCTGGGATCTGGTCACTTTTCTGCAAACCCATTTTTTTGCAAATTTTAACAAGTCGGGGGTCATAAAAAACTACAAAATATTGACAAAAAATTCGAAAATAAACCAATAATGCAGCTAGATAGATATTCAATTAAAAAATTTAGAGAGGTATTCCACTTTTAAATCGGGTAAAAATTTCAAAAGTTATGGGCTAAGCCGTGCTGGGATCTGGTCACTTTTCTGCAAACCCATTTTTTGCAAATTTTGACAGGTCGGGGGTCATAAAAAACTACAAAATATTGACCAAAAATTCGAAAATAAACCAATAATGCAGCTAGATAGATATTCGAATAACAAATTCAGAGAGGTATTCCACTTTTAAATCGGGTAAGAATTTCAAAAGTTATGGGCTAAGCAGTGCTGGGATCTGGTCACTTTTCTGCAAACCCATTTTTTGCAAATTTTGACAGGTCGGGGGTCATAAAAAACTACAAAATATTGACCAAAAATTCGAAAATAAACCAATGATGCAGCTAGATAGATATTTTAATAACAAATTCAGAGAGGTATTCCTTTTTTAAATCGGGTAAAAATTTCAAAAGTGATGGGCTAAGCAGTGCTGGGATCTGGTCACTTTTCTGCAAACCCATTTTTTGCAAATTTTAACAAGTCGGGGGTCATAAAAAACTACAAAATATTGACCAAAAATTCGAAAATAAACCAATAATGCAGCTAGATAGATATTTTAATAACAAATTCAGAGAAGTATTCCACTTTTAAATCGGGTAAAAATTTCAAAAGTTTGGGCTAAGCAGTGCTGGGATCTTGTCACTTTTCTGCAAACCCATTTTTTGCAAATTTTGACAGGTCGGGGGTCATAAAAAACTACAAAATATTGACCAAAAATTCGAAAATAAACCAATAATGCAGCTAGATAGATATTCAAATAACAAATTCAGAGAGGTATTCCACTTTTAAATCGGGTAAAAATTTCAAAAGTTATGAGCTAAGCAGTGCTGGGATCTGGTCACTTTTCTGCAAACCCATTTTTTGCAAATTTTAACAAGTCGGGGGTCATAAAAAACTACAAAATATTGACCAAAAATTCGAAAATAAACCAATAATGCAGCTAGATAGATATTCAATTAAAAAATTTAGAGAGGTATTCCACTTTTAAATCGGGTAAAAATTTCAAAAGTTATGGGCTAAGCCGTGCTGGGATCTGGTCACTTTTCTGCAAACCCATTTTTTGCAAATTTTGACAGTTCGGGGGTCATAAAAAACTACAAAATATTGACCAAAAATTCGAAAATAAACCAATAATGCAGCTAGATAGATATTCGAATAACAAATTCAGAGAGGTATTCCACTTTTAAATCGGGTAAGAATTTCAAAAGTTATGGGCTAAGCAGTGCTGGGATCTGGTCACTTTTCTGCAAACCCATTTTTTGCAAATTTTGACAGGTCGGGGGTCATAAAAAACTACAAAATATTGACCAAAAATTCGAAAATAAACCAATGATGCAGCTAGATAGATATTTTAACAACAAATTCAGAGAGGTATTCCACTTTTAAATCGGGTAAAAATTTCAAAAGTTTGGGCTAAGCAGTGCTGGGATCTGGTCACTTTTCTGCAAACCCATTTTTTGCAAATTTTGACAGGTCGGGGGTCATAAAAAACTACAAAATATTGACCAAAAATTCGAAAATAAACCAATAATGCAGCTAGATAGATATTTTAACAACAAATTCAGAGAGGTATTCCACTTTTAAATCGGGTAAAAATTTCAAAAGTTTGGGCTAAGCAGTGCTGGGATCTTGTCACTTTTCTGCAAACCCATTTTTTGCAAATTTTGACAGGTCGGGGGTCATAAAAAATTAAAAAATATTGACCAAAAATTCGAAAATAAACCAATGATGCAGCTAGATAGATATTTTAATAACAAATTCAGAGAGGTATTCCACTTTTAAATCGGGTAAAAATTTCAAAAGTTATGGGCTAAGCAGTGCTGGGATCTGGTCACTTTTCTGCAAACCCATTTTTTGCTAATTTTGACAGGTCGGGGGTCATAAAAAATTACAAAATATTGACCAAAAATTCGAAAATAAACCAATAATGCAGCTAGATAGATATTCGAATAACAAATTCAGAGAGGTATTCCACTTTTAAATCGGGTAAAAATTTCAAAAATTATGGGCTAAGCAGTGCTGGGATCTGGTCACTTTTCTGCAAACCCATTTTTTGCAAATTTTGACAGGTCGGGGGTCATAAAAAATTAAAAAATATTGACCAAAAATTCGAAATTAAACCAATAATGCAGCTAGATAGATATTCGAATAACAAATTCAGAGAGGTATTCCACTTTTAAATCGGGTAAGAATTTCAAAAGTTATGGGCTAAGCAGTGCTGGGATCTGGTCACTTTTCTGCAAACCCATTTTTTGAAAATTTTGACAGGTCGGGGGTCATAAAAAACTACAAAATATTGACCAAAAATTCGAAAATAAACCAATGATGCAGCTAGATAGATATTTTAATAACAAATTCAGAGAGGTATTCCACTTTTAAATCGGGTAAAAATTTCAAAAGTTATGAGCTAAGCAGTGCTGGGATCTGGTCACTTTTCTGCAAACCCATTTTTTTGCAAATTTTAACAAGTCGGGGGTCATAAAAAACTACAAAATATTGACCAAAAATTCGAAAATAAACCAATAATGCAGCTAGATAGATATTCAATTAAAAAATTTAGAGAGGTATTCCACTTTTAAATCGGGTAAAAATTTCAAAAGTTTGGGCTAAGCAGTGCTGGGATCTGGTCACTTTTCTGCAAACCCATTTTTTGCAAATTTTGACAGGTCGGGGGTCATAAAAAATTACAAAATATTGACCAAAAATTCGAAAATAAACCAATAATGCAGCTAGATAGATATTCGAATAACAAATTCAGAGAGGTATTCCACTTTTAAATCGGGTAAAAATTTCAAAAGTTATGGGCTAAGCCGTGCTGGGATCTGGTCACTTTTCTGCAAACCCATTTTTTGCAAATTTTGACAGGTCGGGGGTCATAAAAAACTACAAAATATTGACCAAAAATTCGAAAATAAACCAATGATGCAGCTAGATAGATATTTTAATAACAAATTCAGAGAGGTATTCCTTTTTTAAATCGGGTAAAAATTTCAAAAATGATGGGCTAAGCAGTGCTGGGATCTGGTCACTTTTCTGCAAACCCATTTTTTGCAAATTTTAACAAGTCGGGGGTCATAAAAAACTACAAAATATTGACCAAAAATTCGAAAATAAACCAATAATGCAGCTAGATAGATATTTTAATAACAAACTAAGAAAGGTATTCCACTTTTAAATCGGGTAAAAATTTCAAAAGTTTGGGCTAAGCAGTGCTGGGATCTTGTCACTTTTCTGCAAACCCATTTTTTGCAAATTTTGACAGGTCGGGGGTCATAAAAAACTACAAAATATTGACCAAAAATTCGAAAATAAACCAATAATGCAGCTAGATAGATATTCAAATAACAAATTCAGAGAGGTATTCCACTTTGAAATCGGGTAAAAATTTCAAAAGTTATGGGCTAAGCAGTGCTGGGATCTGGTCACTTTTCTGCAAACCCATTTTTTGCAAATTTTAACAAGTCGGGGGTCATAAAAAACTACAAAATATTGACCAAAAATTCGAAAATAAACCAATAATGCAGCTAGATAGATATTCAATTAAAAAATTTAGAGAGGTATTCCACTTTTAAATCGGGTAAAAATTTCAAAAGTTATGGGCTAAGCCGTGCTGGGATCTGGTCACTTTTCTGCAAACCCATTTTTTGCAAATTTTGACAGGTCGGGGGTCATAAAAAACTACAAAATATTGACCAAAAATTCGAAAATAAACCAATAATGCAGCTAGATAGATATTCAATTCAAAAATTTAGAGAGGTATTCCACTTTTAAATCGGGTAAAAATTTCAAAAGTTATGGGCTAAGCCGTGCTGGGATCTGGTCACTTTTCTGCAAACCCATTTTTTGCTAATTTTGACAGGTCGGGGGTCATAAAAAACTACAAAATATTGACCAAAAATTCGAAAATAAACCAATAATGCAGCTAGATAGATATTCGAATAACAAATTCAGAGAGGTATTCCACTTTTAAATCGGGTAAGAATTTCAAAAGTTATGGGCTAAGCAGTGCTGGGATCTGGTCACTTTTCTGCAAACCCATTTTTTGCAAATTTTGACAGGTCGGGGGTCATAAAAAACTACAAAATATTGACCAAAAATTCGAAAATAAACCAATGATGCAGCTAGATAGATATTTTAATAACAAATTCAGAGAGGCATTCCACTTTTAAATCGGGTAAAAATTTCAAAAGTTATGGGATAAGCAGTGCTGGGATCTGGTCACTTTTCTGCAAACCCATTTTTTTGCAAATTTTGACAGGTCGGGGGTCATAAAAAATTAAAAAATATTGACCAAAAATTCGAAAATAAACCAATAATGCAGCTAGATAGATATTTTAATAACAAATTCAGAGAGGTATTCCACTTTTAAATCGGGTAAAAATTTCAAAAGTTATGGGCTAAGCAGTGCTGGGATCTGGTCACTTTTCTGCAAACCCATTTTTTGCAAATTTTGACAGGTCGGGGGTCATAAAAAATTACAAAATATTGACCAAAAATTCGAAAATAAACCAATAATGCAGCTAGATAGATATT
>NW_025064373.1:0-56138 GCF_018152265.1 Drosophila ficusphila | reverse complement strand
AAGCACTGATAATCAGAGAAAAAAATAATAAAATAACGCCGGCGGCGGCCAGCCTGTGGCATGACACGGGGGTGGCGGAAAAGGGGCTGGTCGTCCAGCAGAGGTCTGTCCAGCTGAACGCAGAGGTCGTGGACGACGTCCACCATAAGCATCCTGGATCAGCTAGCCATCCGGAGTCTCTGGAAAGCGAACGAGAATTTGGCAAAGTAAGTTTAGCAAAATTAAAAACTTAAAACTTACCTGAAAGCAAATCCAGACGTGCCAGCCAGAGCGGGGAGCCGTGGTGGAGGAGCAGGGAAAGGGGTGGGTCGACGGCCGGGCATATTGGCCTGCCGGGACGTGCTAGGCCAGGGTGGGCGCCCCGGCGCATTCATTTAGAGAAGACTTCCGCGGCTCAACCCGGCTTGGAGTGGCTAAAAAGGAATGTTTAAGTGGTATAAATCAGAAAATTTAATCAAAAGTACTTACCAAAAAAAACGACGAGGCCAGCGGAAAATTGGGAATGGGGTCGCCTCGATAACGGCGGTCGATCGATAGTGCGATCGATGGGAGCAAAAAATACTGGAAATATCGCTGGCCGGTCACACTGATTATGACTGCAGCCCTGAGGAGTGGCAACGCCACGATCGATATGAGTTATCGATTGCGCGCGGGGAAAATACTACGCGGGAAACGTTTCAAATTCAAACGAGGATCGGAAGGAGTCACGCGCTGGGAGTTTTCGACAGTCAAGGTGCCCTAGTCAAGAAGCCCAACGACGGGAAGTCTACATAAGCTGAGATTGGAGGAGCTCTCAGCCGTGACAAGAGGAGGTCGACGAAGGAGTGGCGTGCGGAGTTGCAGCGGCTACAAGGATTTTTTTTTTTTTTAAAGTAGAAATTTATTAAATTGTTGATTAGCGCACTACTACCCAAATGGCAGCTTAATCTAATCCAACTACATTTTAAGTTTGAACAATTGTTCTAATAATACTTAGAACTAAGATAACATAAAGACAATTTAGGAAATACGGTAGTTTAAAACATATAAAGCAGACATAGAGTATAACATTGAATTATTAAATTATTAGGTCAAAACCCGGTCAGGCAGGTCTTGAGGGTGGTGTCGCTTCAGTCTTCTTCTAGTTCTGGTTCGTGGGTCAGCATTGTTAATGGCAGCTGTGCCAAGCTTCCTTGCTAAACTATTAGGGTGCGCATTAAGCCTCTCCATGTACCTCGTAGAGACTTCTTGTAGCTTATCTCCGAATTTGGGCACGTTGAGATCACGTTCAATGTCTTTGGTACGCATATACCAAGGCGCTCCAGAGATCAATCTAAGGGTTTTGGCCTGCAGAATTCGAATTTTGTGTAGGTTACTTTTTGCAGCAATTCCATATATTTGGAGGGCGTAGAAAAGACTAGGCGCTAAGATGGACTTATAAATTTTAACCTTGTTGGCTAGTGATAGTTTGTTTCGTGGTGCAAGCAGCCAATTCATACGAGCGACCTTGTTTTTGAAGGAGTGCTGTATGCATGTGATGTGTTTCCGAAAGTTTAGCCTTCTATCTAGGGAGACACCCAGGTATTTATATGCCTGAAGAGAGCTGATTGGGCTTTCATTGAGGTTCACGCCAGGACAGCTACCACGTCGGTTAGTGAAAGTCACCGTCGCACATTTTTCTGCGTTAATGCGGACATTCCAATTTACAGCCCATTGATAGAATGCATCAAGATATTCTTGAAGAGCAAAAGTGGCAGCCAATATACTTTTACTTTTGATGAGAACAGCCGTATCATCAGCGTAGGTTGCGATCAGCACATCTTCTTCCTCAACCTCAGTTATTGGAGTATGTGAAGGCATATCTGTGGCGAAGATAGAGTACAGGGTAGGGCCAAGGACGCTACCTTGTGGGAGTCCAGCAGATATGGTTTTGTTTGATGATTTGTACCCATCAGCTGATACATGGAAAGTCCGATCCTCTAGAAAACTTTTTAGAACTTGGTATAGCTGAGGTGTGAGGAGTCTCTTCGTTTTATACAGCAGCCCGGGGTGCCAAACCCTGTCAAAAGCCTGTTGAATATCAAGGAAGGCAGCGATTGCATATTCCTTTTTTCGAAAGCTTCTAGAACGAAGTTTACTACTCTATGTAGTTGCTCAGGAGTTTTCTTGCGAGGCATTTTAGATATTAAGATTTTTACTTCTTCCAGTGTGACAGGACTAGTAGGTAGACTCATTTGGAATGGGGACTCTAGATATTCATCCACTTGACGACGTAGGGTTTCTGGCGAATAATTATAAGGCTTAAAACGTTGCTCAAGGTTGTTAGCGAACACCTCAGCTTTTTCCAGACTCGTACGACACCAGCCACCTGACGCATTTTTAATTGCTGATCTTGGGGTGGGCTGTGTCTTGTAGCGCTTTGTGGTTCGCCACAGTGAGTAATTAGTAATTGCGTCAGTGCCTAGGTTTTCAAGAAAGCTGTCAAAACGTTCCTGCTTTCTTCGGGCGAGGGCCTTGTGTAAACAGTTCGCCAATCGTCTTTGTATCTGAAGAATCCGAGGGCCACCTGTCCTAGCCAACTCTCTTCTGACCTTACGCTTTAGATTCAGGAGTGAGGCAATTCTGGTCGGAAGCTGGAGAGCTCTGGTGGCTGCTGTGTCGTGCTGAAGTCTGGGTGATGCCAGCTCAGCAGCCTGACTTATTTTGCTCATCAAAATACTGATGGCATTGTCAATATCAGACTCATCCTGAATTTGTAGATTAACCTCACTCAACTGTTCAAGGTGGGCTTTGAAAATGTTTTTGTTTGCACCGCGGGCAAGGAGTCGCAAGCGTTGGGGTTTTCTCAATATCGTAGTATGTAAAGCTGCCAGAATAGGGGAGTGGTCCGACGAGAGTTCATGTAGGGTTTTTACATTAAACCTGCCCATTGCAAACCCATTGGTTATAAAGAAGTCCAATGCCGATGGTGCAATCCTGGGGTTGTATGAGTAGAACGTGGGTTCACCCGTAGCTAGAACTTGGTATTGATCATTCACAATGACTTCCTGCAGCATTTTCCTCTAGAGCAGGCCCGCGAGTTACCCCACCAAGCGTGCTTGGCATTGTAATCTCCACCAGCAATAAATTTGTTGCCTAATGCGGCAAGCATGGATTCAAAGTCACCATCTTTCTGCTGGAGGAAGGTATATTGCCGCAAGTGTGACAGTCCCCTCTGATGTTTGTAGGTGGGCGCTCGAGATCTGTCTGTTATTAACACATATGGGCGGTAGGGGGTTGTGACTTATGGTAGATCTAATAATAATTGCTGAGCTGTTACCACTTGGATGGTGGGCATGATAGATTTGGTAGCCAGGCAGGTATATGTTCTGTCCAACTCGCGAATGTGTTTCTGTGACCAGCATAATATCTAAATTATGTGCGCTGAGGAATAGCCGTAGTTCTTCAGAGTTTCGTGCTAAACCGCGAGCGTTCCACAGACCGATTCTCATGATTGGTTGAGTCATTTCGTCAATTGTGCGATAAGAACCTGGACCATTTCTCTGAAAGCCTTGTTGGCCTCTATAGTTTCCTGCATAAGCTTAAAAAGTTGGTCCATTTTTGTATTGATGGAACGAATGGAGTTGTCTATAGCCATGAATTTGTGGCTGAGCTTAGGATCTGAGGGTGAAGTAGCGTCACTCTGCAGTGTAACAGAGGTCTTTGCTTGGAAATTGTTGGGTCGAACGATATCGGCGTAAGAAACGTTGGTTCTTAATGCCTCAGATGGAATAAATCCACGGGAGGTGGGTTTCAGATCATCAGTCTTGGGGAGCCTAGGCTTAGCCTTTAATTTCTTAATTTTTTCTACTCTAACAGGGCAGTTTCTATTACTGGAGGCGTGGTCACCTCCGCAGTTTACGCACTCAAATGTTTCGCTAGTGCAGAGCACAGAGCCTGTAATATGAGGGCCACTACATTTACCACAGACAGGGTCCAGGACGCAGTAATTTCTCGAGTGCCCAAATATTTGGCATCTTTGACATTGCAATAATTCTTTTCTACGAGTAGCACGTTTTATACTTACTCTGTGTCTGCCAATTTGGGTTATAAGTAGTGCCTCTGCTACGTTCGGACTTTGCTTGAGGTTAACATAAAATAGGTTTTGCCTTGTTTTGTAGTTGATTGTGGCCTCAGAGTCTTCCTCGTTAATCTGAATATTCCTCCAGCCAGATTTCTTGGGACAATAGATATTAAGGACTTCAAAGCCGTTATCAGAAAATGTTTCTTCGATCTGTGATTTAGGAACATTGGCATGTATTCCTTTCACCACTATTCTATACGGCTTCTCTTCTTTAAGTTGGTGATGCCAAAACTGACAGTTAAGAGTTGATAATTCTAAAACCACTGAACGGAAAGTGTCAGGGGTAGCTGTATATATTCTGAATACACCAAATTTAGAAGTTCGAATATTGAAGTTGGTGCAACCAATACTTCGGCTAAGGGTCTGTTCCAAGAAAAGCGGGTCGCTTACGTTCGGTACACATATTGCTGGGGGCTTAGATTTGGAGGATTTATCATGCCTAGTAGGGTCAGCAACATTAATTGAGTCAGCATCCGACAGCTCTTGTTCCATTTGATCCGCTTGAGCAGCCAGAATCGCAAATCGATTGCTACCCAAGTCCGCTGCTTTGGAAGTAGATTGTGCCTCATTAGGCGGCACAGAGGTCTGCAGTTTAAGTTTGCGGGTCGGGGGGGAGTGAGGGTCGGAAATGAGACCTGAGTCGCGCCTTTGCGTTTTCTGCTCACATTACGATCAGCAGCTTGAAATGGTCATTTTTCTTTGTATACCTTCTTCGCCGTTGATGATTGTTTACTTTTTGACGTGTTGTCATCACGAGACATAGTTGAGCAAATGTTAGAGGCAACAGATGCAGCCACAGTATACGAAGAGGTGCTGGTTAAATTTGCTTGGGCATTCGTAACAGTGATTTTGCTGACATACCTGCGAGTAAGGCATTTATGTCCGCATTGTGGGCGTGGTTTTGGGACCGAATTTCCTCAGGATCAGTCCCAGTTGCTCTTATCATCCTCTCAAGATTATCGCACCTATTACTAGATTGCGATTGAGCCGATGACTTATCCACGCGGGAAGGATGGAATTCGAGGACGTTTTCCCCAGGAGCCCGAAGCTTTTAAAAGTTTCCGAAGGAAGGGGGAGATGTAAGGAGTTGTAAAACTCCTCACATTTTGAGTGCAGGGGAGCTGCATAGCAACAGCGGGAGAAGCTGCATGCAGAGGAAGGCGGGAAATAACGGCTCTCAGGGCTTTGGACTCAATGCAGCGGTGAGTCTGCAGACTTTCGACCCAAACGGTGAGTCTGCGGACTTCGGACCCGCGCAAAGAGGAGAGACTGTGAACTAACTGTACCGCAGCGGACTTCGTACCTGTTATAACGGTGAAGTCGCGGACTTCGGACCCGTACAAAAGAGAGAGCCTTGAATTAACGGGACTATTCCTGCACTTTGGACTCGATCACGCCACTGGTCCTGCACTTTGGACTCGATCACGCCACCGTCTGCAGGAAAATTACGGACAAGGATGGCGTATAAAAGGAGGTTGCGCGCACACTGACAGGACAGTCAAGTGAAAGTCGTGCAACACCGACCGAACTCCGGGGTGGAGAGAAGAGTGGTGACTGCTGGCATCACTGCTTAGCCCCGCTAGTGAGGTTCTGTTTAACATCCTCCAAGTTGTGAGAGACCAGTAGCGAGCCTAGTACGCGACCGGTGCCCGAAAGACTCTGCAAGGCAGAGGACGCAGGACAGGCGTGCCGCCGCAGGAGTCGACGCGGGCGATATAGTCGCCAGACAGCAGAGCCACGAGATCATACAAACTTATAAATCAAGGATCACTAAACCAATAGCTTTAATTCTAAATCTAACCTCTCCTCTGTGTATTTCTTGGTTTCGAAGTCACGCAACAATAAATTTGGTGGGACGAACACACAAACTCAGCTAAGCTAGCCGCGCGTTTGACGTAGCGAGCAAAAAGTTAAAAAGCAGTTTGTTACATCTGGCGCCCAAGCGTGATTCTCGGACCAAGAAAGTCACCGGAGCCGAGGGCCTGGTGCGCAGCCTGGACGTGAGCAGCATGCAATACGCCGGCAGGAGCAGCAGCCGCGACCGACGGGAGAGCAGCAGGGAAAGAAAAAGCAACAGCCGCGAACGACGAGCGAAAATGGAAAGTCCGGTAAGCCATGGCGTTCGGACTGGATATAAACCAAATTCCGAGGGCGATGAAGGAACTCCTTCAGGGCAGAGCCCCCAAATGGTTCATCGCCAACAACAGGTTTTGGAAGACCTGGGCGGATTTATCCCGAGCTTCCAAGAGTTCTTCTTGCCCAGGGGGTTCATCTCAAAACTAGCTGATCAGGCCAGGCAAAGGCTACGGGGAGATTTTCAAAGACTACATGGTAGACATGCAGACCTTGATGCGACCCCTGGGCCTGAGCAAGGACGAGATCTTGGAGAGGATAAAAGAAAATAGCACTCCGGCACTACGACTGTTTATCCGCCCCTACAGGTGCCAGAACCTGGACGCCCGGATGGCATTGGCGGACGAATTTGAGGAGCTCGACCAACAAAGAGAGCGATTCGAGCAGGGAAACGTCCCAAAAGCCCGATACCATGCGTTGGCCATGAGGAGAGAACCAGCAGCAACGTGCAGGCGCTGTCAGGAGGAGCCCGACGAGCGTAACGCACGGCCTGGATACGTGAGCAATCCATCCCAAGCATGTCGGAGGTGTGGAAGCCAAAACCTCTGGGCGAAAGAATGCCGCAACAGACGGATCGCATTCTGCTGGAGATGTGGAAAGATATATAGTGAAGGCCACGGTGGACACTCGCGCCACGGCGAGCTTTGTAAGCGAAGAGTTGGCGGACAGGCTGCAGGTCGCCGGTAAGGTCGTGCCTACGAGAAGGCGGGTGCTCCAATCACAGCTGGAGATAGTGGTTGGTATCGGGACGAGAAAAGTTTTGATGCAGTTACTTATCCTCCCAAGGGTGATAGACGCCCTAGTGCTGGGATGGGATTTCCTCAAGAAAATTGGAGCGGAGCAAGGTCATCTGTAAACTCTTCAATAGGATCTTAAGTCTTGGCTACTACCCAAAAAATGGAAAAAGTTAATAATTATAATGATACCGAAGCCCGGAAAAGATCACACGATTCCGTCGTCTTACAGTCCAATAAGTCTATAATCATGCCTGTTCAAACTGTTCGAAAAATGCCTTCTAACACGCATATTACCATATATGAGAGCTCATAACATTATCCCAGCCCATCAATTTGGCTTCAGAGAAAAACATGGAACTATCGAGAGTACACAGAATAACATCATAGAGACCGCGTCTGGCTCACCGGTCTTATGCATAAAATTAAAACACACTTTCCCGGGTACACTCACAAATTACTCGAGTCGTATCTCTACAACAGAGTCTTCGCAGTGAGGTGCAACACAACAACATCCGAAAACTATAAAATCGAAGCTGGAGTCCCACAAGGAAGCGCACTTGGACCAACTCTATTCGTCCTCTACACAGCGGATATTCCCACGAGCGAGGGACTACTAACATCCACCTTCGCTGACGATACTGCGATCCTCAGCCGCTCCAGATGCCCAGTCCGTGCAACATCCCAATTAGCCAACCACCTCACGGAAGTAGAGAAGTGGCTATCCGACTGGCGTATCAAAATAAACGAACAGAAGTGTAAGCACGTAACGTTTACTCTCAACAGACAAACATGCCCTCCGATCCACTTGAATAGCACAATGATCCCCCAAGTTAACGAAGTAACGTATCTCGGCGTCCACCTCGACAGACGTCTAACATGGCGTAGACACATCGAATGCAAGAAACTACATTTAAAACTAAAAGCCAGCAGCCTTCACTGGATTATAAACGCCCGATCGCCCATGTGTCTGGACTACAAGGTACTGCTCTACAACTCCACTCTTAAACCAATCTGGACTTAAGGCTCCCAGCTTTGGGGGAACGCGAGCAAAACTAACATAGACATCATACAGCGCCCTCAAGCAAAGATCCTGAGAATTATCACTGGGGCACCATGGTATATTCGAAACGAAAACATCCACAGGGACCTTGGCATTCTCGCAGTAATAGATGAAATAGTGAAGCAAAAAGCGTCATACAAGGAAAAACTCCCAGCCAACCCAAATCCTCTCGACAGGGATCTGGTTTGGGGTTTGGTGTAAGATTTGATACACTTATTGTTAGTCTCGTAAGGAGAAGATTTAATAAACAAAGCAAAGCATTATTATAAATTTGTATTTTGATATTTTTACATTTTCAAAGTTAATATTAAAGGAAAATCAATATATTGTAACGAAAGTTGGTTTCAAATGACTTGACCAGGTGACCAGTACCAAAGCTGACGTCTGGCAACCCTTGGACAGGCCAACGATCGGTCACTCTAGGACCTGTAAAAAGCCTGTCATAAAGTTTAGGCGAATATCGATCACACTGGTCGATCTTCTCTCTCTCTCTTCTTCTTCCGGTTGTCTGCCAGGTTGCATGCTTGTGTAATTAAGCGGGTAATAAAAACCTAATATAAATCTTAAGAACTCTTGCTTGGTTGTTTGAATGGCGTTGGCATAACGTGGGCTGACCCCCACCTATTAAAAAAAGTATCCGCTCGGCTGACAGTGGCGAACTTGGAAACCTCAACGGGCAACTAAGTTTCGTTACAATATTTTTTTATTTTATTTTTCGCGCGTAGTCCCACGGAACACAATCCCGCCCAACCGACCGAGGGGCGACCGCCGTGTAACGTACGGCACGATTCGCGATAAATTTGACGCGATTTTTAAAGAAAAAAAATTTAAAAACGAAAGGTGAGGAAAGAAAGTTAAAAGTTATTTTAATTTTAAATTTAACGATCTAATTTTGTGCCAGAAATGTTAATATTGATCTTTTTAGGAGTTCCAGAGAGTCAGAAGAAGATACGATAGAATACAGTCTATTATAGTCTGAACAAAGTACCCTGAAAGGCTCATGCACGTCGTAATTAGATCTACAAAGATTTAAAACTAAAGGAGCATAATTTCTAGTAATTCTACTTGGTACTGAGAAATTTAGTCTACTCAGCAAGCAAGGACAGTCAATTTCACCACGTATAAGGTTATGAATAAATACAGTACCAAGCATCGTTCTACGGTTAGTAAGGGAGGGCAAGTTAATGAGGAGCAATCTATGAGAATATGAGGGTAGGAATAGGTTTGCATTCCAGTTTAGGCGGCGTAGGGCAAATATTAAAAGTTTTTTTGTACTGATTCTAAGCGATCAGCATGTACTCCGTATTGAGGACTCCAAACGGGTGCCCCATACTCAAGGATTGGCCGGACCAACGATATAAATAAAGCCTTGGTAACGTAAGGATCCTCAAATTCCTTCGACCATCGTTTAATAAATCCAAGCATTCCCCTAGCTTTATTAACCATGTTCGAAATATGAGCAGAGAATTTAGGTTTGGGGTCCAATTGGACGCCAAGATCGTCAACAAGCGCTATTCTTTCCAAGGCACCACCACTTAGTGCATAGGTGACATTTTGTGGATTGACCCGACAAAACGTCATCAGCTTGCATTTAGAGCTGTTTAATTTCAGTAAATTTTCGTTACACCAGTTTTGAAAATTGTTTAGGTCTGCTTGAAGGTTTAAGTGACGGGAGTCATCATTATACTGCAGACATAGTTTTACATCGTCCGCGTACATAAGTACGCGGGAATGCGCAATGATCGATGGAAGATCATTGATAAACAAGGTAAAAAGTAATGGTCCCAGATGGCTTCCTTGTTTTTTTTCGAAAAATAAATTCTATTTTAATTGAGGCAATCGTTTTTTATTCAATTTTTCTTTAAATGTTTAGGTAATAATTTGAGTTCAAATGTGAGGACGTTTTTTTTAGGCCGGGATACTACTTAATCCGGCCAGGGTTCTCTAGAGGTAAATTGGTAAAAATATTAGGAACGAATATAAACTGAGTTGCTGAGTGATTTTTAGGTCGGCTGAGGTAACCGCGCTGCACAAAGTAGGCAGTTCTGGCGCAACACGGTTCTCTATCGAAAAAATTGCTGCACGTGCTCACTAGAAATATTTAACCAATGACTAGTGACCCGAGAAGAGGATGGCCTAAGGCTTAAAATTTCCTTTGCTTTTTGTTGGCAGCTGGGCATCTGCGTTATACTTAGTAAACCGCTCTAGCACAATTTAGATCCCGGCTGACACAAATCACTGCACGTGGTCACATAAGGAGTGGACCTGCTTTGGTATTGTGAGAAGTTGTAAAACTCCCTACAATTTAAAGTGCAGGAGAGCTCTGCATAGCAACGGCGGAAGGAGCTGCAAGCAGAGGGAAAAGGGAAATAACGGCTTGTAGTGGCGCTTGTCACCTCAGTTCACCAAAAGTAGGAAAAATAAAGCTGGCCAAGAATCTTTTGTAAACAATTATTGATATCGTGACTCACCGAAATGGCCACTCTACACTATCGGCCGCTCCACCTAGCGTGCAGTTTTTGCACTAATGCAGATCGAACAGTCATACTTAAAACTAGTCGATTGCGTGGGGAAATGCATTCCTATGCATTAGCTGGGGGGTACGTCCGCTAAGTCAAGCTTACCCACGTTCTCTTTTCTTCCGGATCGTCCAACATTACAGACGTAAAAAAGTGCAGCTCCAAAAATTTATAAGAAAAACCCAATGAGGTTAAGTTTTTTTGTGGAAGTTTATTTAAATACCCATCCGCCGCCATCCATATAGATAAAAGGAGAAAAATCCCTCTAGCCTTCTGACCTTTATTGGTAATTATTTTGATAAAAAATTCAATTTTACATAGTTTTTTTTTAATTTTACTTTAATTTTTTATTTTGCACAAAATAATCTCGCCAATCTTGGCGCACTTCAATAATCCATGGAACCTAAATTCTCAGCCGCTGCTGTAGCCTGGCTAACTGACTAAAAGGAGTATCAGAAAAAAAAAATATAAACGTTTCTACTCCCGAATTATACATACCCAATAAAATAATTAAATAAAGCGTGCAAAAACAAAAAAAAAGTGGTAGTGGCTCAAGAATATCAGATACAGTGAAAAAAAACACGTGAAATCGGTGCGCCCAAAACCACGCGGTTATAACCCCAATTTTATTTTTTTTCTGGTGCCTGAAACAAAAAGAAATGCTACAGTGCGAAAAATTGGTCGCTAGACTTCCCCGGATTTGCATCGATATCTTATTTTGTTCCTGATTTATTTTAAGTTTATTTTTTTTATTTTTCAATTTTTTGGTTATTTTCAAATTTATTATTTTGTAATATTCTTAAGTTTCTTCTTATTTTTAATTTTTTATTATTTTTCGTTTATTTTATTTCTCTCATTTATTGTTTTATAATTTTTTTATTATTTTCAAATTTATTATTTTGTAATATTATCAAGTTTCTTCTTATTATTATTATTTTTTATTATTTTGCGTTTCTTTTATTTTTTCTTTCATTTGTTGTTTTATAATTTTTTTTAATATTCAAGTGGAAGATGGTGGATGTAAAAGCCATTATTTTTTTTGAGTGTACCAAAAGCGCAGGCGAGTGAAATAAAAGTGCAGAAAAATACAGTTACGTGAAACGAAAACCACCCCAAGAGTAGAACAAGTGAAACAAAAACAAACAAACAACCCAAATACTTTTGACTCCCCTACAGGTCGGCGAAAGATCTTTCACCGATGGAACCATAATAAAAGTAAGTGTTAAAAATTAATAAATAATAAAAAAAAAAAAAAAAGGAAAATAATTTTTGGTGAATATGCCCAAGTACTGTTTGAGTCACTCACTTGTTCTTAATTTACAATTTTTTTTGTCCTCCGTAAATTTTTGTCAGTGTAGTCTATGAGAGCCAGTTATCCCGTCTCTTTCTGGCACATGCGCCCGTATCTACCCACGCTCCGATCGAAGCTGTACCTTTTTATATTTTCTTTTGTTTTGCTCTTCCGTCCGATCAGAGCTTGGCTGACCTAAATCAATGCATACTGAAATTGCATTCATACAGTGCAGGGCACTTAACTAGGTACACTAAATATTTAATTTGGTTTTGAAATTGAAATTAATTTGAATAAATTAAAATAAAATAATATCATACAATGGAAGGAACATTATTAGGTACGCATTTTTATTTACTTTACTTTCTTTTCTTTAACATTTATTTTTTTTTTAAGTAAAAATTAATTTAATTATTTTCAATTCCTACATTCGAGGTAAAATTATTAGATACATTCATACTCTACAAACAATACCCTACTTTTGACAATGAACATATACCTTTGAAATTAATCTTGATTACTATTATATTTTCGTTATAAATTCATTTATTAGTTATATATATATATTTTCTACCCCCTTTACAGCCAAATCTTAAATCACTTGAATATTATGAAATTAACCCGAATTACTGAATATTTTTTTTAAAAAAGGTGAATAAACATTGAATTTAAAATAGGGAGCGAAATAAAATGAAGAAAGAACGCAAATAAATAATGAAATAATAATTAAAACAAAATGCATTGAAGTCATTTTAAAATTCTTTTGGTCTGAACAAATAAAATTAAAATATGTTAGCTATCTTAACTACAAATATGTTTAAAATAAATGTTTATATTACGAAATCGAACTAAAACCCAGATTATTTCGGAAATCATGGGATACAGAAGTGTAGCAACGAAAATCATTTAAATACTTTAGCGACCGAAAGGGATCACTACTCAATGGAGTCATACTGCAATACAGTGATCATGGTAGGGTGGGGTATAAGACCACTAACAAACATCTAAGTGTGTCGAAATGTCGCTAAAGGAATTTTTTTATCTATCCTGTTCTAACCCCTATATTCTCATATCTCTTCTTCTTCTTCTTTCGAGGCTAGTTGACAGGCTTTTCTCCTTATTCCTTTTTCTATACCTAACACGCGAAAATTAATTATTACCAGCATACTTTCGTGAGCACGTAAACGAGTATTCTCTATTGACCCTCACCCATAATGCCGACGGAGATGAGCCGGAACAAGCGCGTGTTTCCCAACTCAATTTACACTAACATCTGCTCATACAATTAATCAATAATTTAAAACACTATATGCTACAGTAATAGTTTGGCGCCCAACGTGGGGCCCGAGGCAGCTCGAGAATAGCCGAGGTTCTCCGAAGCTTTTCCGAGACTTTCCGATTTTCCGGCAAGGCCCCAGAAAAATATTAAACCCATATCTTCAGTCATCAACATCTGACTTAAATCAACTAGCCTTACCCTATTCTAATTTTCATAATTTTTCTAATAGGAAGCCTGTGAATAAAATAAAGCTAATATTATTTACTAAAAATTATTGCCAAGGTTATTCAAAATATTAGAAAATTCCCTCTCAGATAAATACTAGGTGGAAATGTTTATATTCTGACTATATTTACAACCGCTAGCAATCTATTTGAAACAATCATTTATCTTTGGTGGTGAAAATTTCTGGATTTACAATACGCGGAGTAATCCTGCGATGTACCGAAAACTGTCCGCTGTCACAAACTATCCCTTTTCACGTAATAGTCTTTTGGTCGGTTGGAGGTTGATAGTTTTTCTGGATTTCTGATCCGTGGAGTAATTCTACGACTTACCGTAAACTATTAGCAACCCCAGCTGATAAAACTGTTTCCTTATCTTTTTTTTTTTTTTTTTAGGGTTCTTCAATTGGATTGTAATTTTTTTTGATTTCTGATACGTGGAGAAGTCTACGACTTACCAAAAAAATCTTCTAACAGCAATTCAGTGATCGCAACTATTTAATTTTTTTACTTCACCAAATTCCCTTTTTCCTATTCTTTATCCTTCCATATCGATTTTAAACGTTAGGAATAAACCTGGAGAAAGCTTTTAGTTAATTCTGTGAATGACTTTTGCACCGGTTATTCTGGCAAACGTTTTAAATAAGATATTTTCTAAAATCTCACGAAGTTATCGATATTGTATTCCCGCTTTTATTCAGGAGTATTAAGTGGAATTCAATTGTCCTGCTTTATACCGATAAATAGTTGGATTCGACAGAGAGAAAAATCGTTGAGTATTTTAGTAAAATTCCTTTATATTCTCCCAATTTCTTTAAAAGAGTTCATTAGGTGATCGTTGTTCATGGACGTTAATCATGGTTTCCGGATAAAATATATATTTGAAAAACTATCTGTCTTTTCCAAATTATCTAACCCTTAGAAAAAAAAAGATATATATATAAATATTTAAAATAAACTTAAAATAAAATGGATGAACCAGAAAACAGCATAGAATTAACAGAAAATATTGAATGTTTTCTTTGTCTCAAACTGTTGTCTACTAATTGTAACCATACGTTTCATTGGGCTTGTTTTAATACTAAAGTAGGCAATAGGGAAATCTGTCCTGTCTGCAGGTCTCCATTACAGACTGCTTTGATGAGTTTGACAGTCAACACAGATTTAAATCAGAGTGGGCAAACCGCACCCAGACATTCAGTCGGAAGAAGTAATCCAAATATTATTGAGACTTTAGAAAACGAATACACAATGGAAGGTATAGGAAGTCCATCCGAATCTTTGAAAACAATGCAAGAGGCTTTGACCAAAGCCATGATTGAGGCATCAGCACGACAAGCTGAGATTTTGTCGCAGACCTTGCAATCGCAATTTCAGAATCTTATGTCCGCATTGTCTCTTAAAGATAGCCATAAGGGGAACTCAAATACTCAAAATCAGGTTCGTGCTTTACCTAGTGGTTCCAATACCCTTTAAGGTGATAAGGAATCTGCTAACCAGAGTAGTTCTAATGCTTCAGAAAGTCGTCTGCTTAACCAATCTGGGTCGTCCTACTCAGGCACAGATCTGCGACTTGAGCGTGTCAGTCAAATATTAGGAAACTGGAAGCTTAAGTTCACCGGAAGGTCAGGCATGAGCGTAGAAAGCTTTCTATATCGCATTGAAGCCCTAACCAATCAAACTCTAGATGGAAATTTTGAGTTATTGACGGGACACATAAGTACCGTGTTTGAAGGTACTGCAAATGAGTGGTATTGGCGATATCACAAAAGCGTAGAAAAAGTAGAGTGGTCGTCTTTATGCCAAGCGTTGCGTATACAATTTAAGGAGAATCAAACGGATCTTAGCATTCGAGGGTCTATAGATCGTCGCAAGCAAAGAGTTGGAGAATCGTTCGATGAATTTTACGAGTCCATCCTTAGATTGTCTGATAAGCTAACTGTTCCATTGTCCGATTCAGCCATGCTAGAGTCCGTCCGTTCAAATTTACTTCCAGAAATACAGCACGAGTTACTGTATCAACAAATATTCAGCACTGCGCAACTTCGTCACATAGTTCGTACTCGCGAGTCGTTTATGCAGTCAGTGCCTCAACAAGATGTTGTTAAACCACGACCAGCTCCTCGTCGACATGTTAACGAAGTTCAAACCGAAACAAAATGTAGTCAGTCAAAAAACTACTCAGCCCGTGTACCACAGAAAGGTGCACGCAGACAAGTGGCGTCGAAAGTGACGAATAGGTACAGATTAAAGTCCACCATTATATCTCCATCAAGTATCCCAGACTTTTCACATATCCCTGACATTCCTTTACACAAACGTCCTTTCAGAGAAACGCCTATTATTAGACACACAAATAAAAGAAAAGTTCGATCAAAGTTACGAATCAAAGAATTCTACCATAAATGTAGGCTGGAAAATTAGGCGTTGTTATCCGCTATTGTCGCGCCTGATCAGCGACCATATGCCAAAGTAATTCTTTTGGGTAGAACTGTGTCCGGTCTAATGGATACAGGTGCGTCCGTTAGCTGCATTGGTGGAAACCTAGCAGCAGACTTGATCCGTGATCGAGTACCTTTTAAAAATGTTTCGTCCTCCGTTCGAACTGCAAATGGTAATAAACAAAATATCGTCGGAAAATTAAGCACAAATGTTCAGTTTGATGGACAAAAAAACCCCAAAACATTTTATATTATTCCGTCATTAATAAAGTCATTGTATCTGGGCATTGATTTTTGGACCAAGTTCGAGCTACTTCCATCTAAGCTAGTTCCAGTTATTAATGCTACTAATATTGAAGAATCAGACAGTAGCGCTCTTAGAGCTCTTACAGATACACAGGAGAAGGTATTAAAAGAAGTAATCCGTATGTTCCCGTCCTTCACTGAAAAAGGATTAGGTAAAACCCATCTTCTATCCCATAAAATCGATGTTGGCAATGCCACACCCATAAAACAACGTCACTATGCTGTGTCTCCAGCTATTGAAAAGTTATTGTTTGATGAATTGGATCGCATGCTTTCACTAGGTGTGATTGAAGAATCGGAAAGTTCGTGGTCTTCTCCGGTCGTACTCGTCCGCAAACCTGGCAAGGTGCGTCTATGCATAGATTGTCGAAAAGTGAACGAGGTGACCAAAAAGGACGCCTATCCGATGCCTCTCATCGACAGTATTCTTAGCCGACTTCCAAAGGCCGAGTTCATAACGAGTCTCGACTTAAGGGGGGAAATACAATTAGAAGGCCTGAAATGAGGGCTATCTTTGGGAGTGGATTGCAAGTAGGGTATTAAATGAATCTTAGCAATTCTTTTTCATGTTATTAGGTAATTATTGAGCAATAAAAATCAGTCAAGTTTTTTGAAAAATATTGTAATTAAGCCCATTTATAATCAATAATGTGGAGTCGTGTTTTTAGGGAAGGACTTTGCGCCGTGCAGTCTCCAGGTCCAGGATCACGACTTAAACAAAAAACAGCAACTGGGCTTTAAACTTAAAGGTACAGCGCACACCATGAATTATTCCATATTTGAAAAAATTATTTTTCCATTAAAAAATTTGAAGTTAAAAAAAAAATTTAAAAAAAACGGTTTTTTCCAACTTTGTTTGTAAAAAAAACATGTTATAACTATTGAGCGGCAGAAATTAAGGAAGGAAAAGAAACACCGTGTGTATGCTGCGGAATTTTATTTGCGACTGACTTTTAGCAAAGGAGAAACATTTTGGTATACATATTTTCTTATCCCTATTTCGTTAGATCGAGACAACTATATAGGTCTCGCGATCTGTGTTTACATTCTTACATATACAAGCGTGCATTGTCACATAGATAATATACAGGGGCTTTATTTTCAACACCCTTCCTCAATGCAAGCATGATTACAAAAATTTTTAGTACAAATTTAACATTTCTGTAAAACCTTCATGTTTCTTCTTAGGGAGGTTCTTTGTCAAAATATCTGCTAACATTTCATTTGTACATTTATATTTCAACAAAATTTGACCATCCTTCACAACTTCTCTTACAAAATGATAACGTTTATCAATGTGTTTGGTTCTGAAATGATGAACTGGGTTCTTTGTCAACTCCTGTGCGCTCAGATTGTCTCCATACACGATGATTGGAGTGCTTTGGTCTCCGCATCCAATTTCCAGTATGAGCCTACGCATTACTATGGCCTCCTTAAACGCTGACGATAGAGCCATGTACTCAGCCTCAGTACTGCTTAGTGCCACGCTCCGCTGCTTCTCTGATCGCCAAGAAATCGGACCACCAGCCAAAAAATAGATGTAGCCAGTGTAAGACTTCCTGTCCTGTCTATCACCTGCCCAGTCCGCATCCACAAATCCACAAAACGGTTGACCACACTGCCTGTAGTGTAATTTCGTTTCAACAGTTGATGCGAGATACCTGAGCACATGCTTTATGCCAACCATATGTTCAGCGTGCGGGTTTTGATTCCGTTGTGCCAGCTTCGAAACGGAATGCAAAATGTCGGGTCTTGTTGTAAGAGCTAGCCACATAAGCTCCCCAACAATGGACTGATACAACGAGGGGTCAACTTTCTTGCAATGGTCACTTGTGCAATCTACTTGGAATCCTGCATCCAGAGGTGTCTTGGCCGTCCTGCAATTTTCAATGCCATGGGTTCGCAATAAGTCCTTGATGTATTGCGAATGGCCCAAAGTGATATCTCCAAGATCGCCTTGCCTCTCTATTTCCATTCCCAAAAAATGGTTTAGCGGACCCTTGTCAGTGCATTCGAACGATTTCGAAATTCCGGCCTTAATTTTGACCAAATCTTCTTGCGTCTGGCAGGCTATAATGAGATCGTCAACATATACAAGTATTAGTGAAAGGTTACCTTCTCCACTCTGCTTGTATAAACATGGTTCGTTGTCGCAAGCAACAAATCCCAAATCCACCAGAACTCCATTCAGCTTCTCGTTCCAGGCCCTTCCTGACTGCTTCAAACCATATATCGCCTTTTTGAGCAGCAATACCTTCTTTGGATTCTTCTCGTCTAGATATCCTTCCGGCTGCTTCATGTAGACGGTCTCACTTAGATCGCTGTTGAGATAGGCGGTGCATACATCCATTTGATGAAGATATAGTTTGAGCTCCGTTGCGAGTGCTATCATAAATCGCACACTTTCTAGTCGGCAAACTGGAGAAAATGTTTCCGTGTAATTAACGCCGAACCTTTGGGAGCATCCCTTTGCCACCAAACGCGCCTTGAAACGCTCTATGCTGCCGTCCTTATCGTGCTTTACGTTGAACACCCATTTGCAACCAATTGCTCGCTGATTTTTCGGCAAATCCACGATCTGCCAAGTTTGATTGGCAACAAGAGAGTCATATTCTCTTTCCATAGCTGCGCGCCACTCGGGCGCATACGTAGAACTCAAAGCCTCCTCGCAAGTCAGGGGAATCGGAACATTTTCCGAAACCAGAGCGCTCGGGATGTTGAATTGCTTCTTAGGGCGACCAGGTTGGCCAGTCCGGATAATCTTGGGTCGACCAGGTCCTCTGCGTTCCTCGACGTTCACATCTGCGTCCTTATCTTCAGCACTCTCGTAGTGATCTGAGCTCTCACTAGAGCTGCTGTTGTGCATGGATGCGTCAGAATCGTTTTCTGCATTATCGGGCTCATCCTGCTGACACGGTTCCTCCAACTCCTCCAGTTCAATTGAGACAGAATCACCTTTGGGTTCCACGTCATGGTTTTCGTCGAACAGGACATCTCGTTTCTCCACTAGTTGTCGAGCTGCAGCGTCGTATAAGCGATAACCTTTGGCTGCTACTGAGTATCCAACCATGATGTACTCCTTGCCTTTGGGTTGAAATTTGCTCCCCTTCTTTGGACCCTTGTCCAGAGCAACTGCAAGAGAACCAAAAACTTTTAGATGAGTTACACTAGGCTTTTTACCCGTCCACGCTTCCATGGGCGTCATGCTCTCCAATGCGCTGGTAGGAGACCTGTTTCGAAGATAAACCGAAGTGTTGACTGCTTCTGCCCAAAAAACATCTCCAAGTCCCGCCTGGACCAGAAGGCACCTTGACATCTCCACGAGTGTCCGATTAGCCCTTTCCGCGACTCCATTTTGCTGGGGTGTATACGCTATTGTGGGCTGCCTAGCGATGCCGTTATGCCTGAGAAACTGATCGAATTGCTTGTTGACGAATTCTCCTCCGTTATCGCTTCGCAGACATTTGAGGTTTTTGCCTGTCTGCCGTTCCACCAAGCTCTTGAACTCAATGAACTTCGATAGCACCTCGTTCTTCCCACGCAGAAAATACACAAAAATCCTCCTGGATTTGTCGTCAATGAAGGTCAAAAAATACTTGGAACCTCCCAAAGACTGTGTCGGAAACGGTCCACAAACATCTGCATGTATCAATTCTAATAGTTCCTTAGCCCGGTTACTTGTCGATGTTGGAAAACGCTGAACATGGATCTTGCTAACCATACACGTCTTGCAGTTCATATTTTGTGGCAATGAAATATTTTCTACTCCAAAAACCATTCCTTTGGATACCAGCTCTTTCATGCTAGAGAGATTAATATGGCCGTATCTCTTGTGTAGCAAAACACCATCCACTGCTTTCATAGCAAAACACTTGCTTCGTCCGCCTTCGAACAAATACAGGTTGCCAATCTTATTAGCTTTCACAATGCATTCACCATCTTGCACTACCTGGGCGTTTTTCATATCGAAGATCACCTTGCACCTGTTCTGCACAGCACTGCTTACCGACATGAAGTTTCCGTTCATCTTTGGAACGTAGAGAACATTTTTTAGCGTCAATATGCACAGGTCTGTCTGTATCTTGACGTCACCTTTTCCTTCGGCTTGAAGAAAACCAGCATCGGCCAGTCCGATCTGTTCTGTGTGCTTCTCGAATTTTGTGAATAGCTCCTTTTCACAACACATATGGCTCGTCGCGCCACTGTCTAAGCACCACACTGAGTTTTTCAAGTTGCTGACGTCACATGCATTTAGCAAGCTGCTTTGGCGGTTCACCGTGTTTTTCGCCAACGTGGAATTGTTGCCGTCACTCACACTTCGACACTGTGATTTGATGTGCCCTTTCTTTCCACACTTGAAACAAACGATACTTTTCCGTTTCGTCTGCAAGTCCTTTCTTGTCTGCATGTCTGTGGACTGTGCTGCAACGAACGCCTTTGTACTGTCGCCATTCTCGTCTGTTACTCCTTTTCTCTCGCTCTCTTCTTTCAGCTTTATGGTGAGAACCTCAAAGGAAGGCAACTGATCTCGTGTCTCTATAGCCACCACGAAATTCTCGAACTGTTCTGGAAGTTCATCGTTTAGCTCTATGCCTATTCCAGCTAGACCATCCAGAATTTCCACGAACTCACTTATGTAGGTCACCATACTTTGCCCCTGCTCCATCCGCTTGTTGAGCAGTTTCTTGTATAACTGTACTTTCCGTACAGGTCCGCTTGGCTGATGTACATCTCTCAATTTCGTCCAAGCCTCCAACGCAGTCCGACAGTTTTTGATATGGCTCAATTGAGAGGTCTTTACACTCAATGTAATTGTGGCCAACGCCTTATTATCCAAGGCCACCCAATTTTGTCCTTCTGGAACATTCGATTCCGTAAGCTCTCCAGAAGTGACGCTCCACAAGCCGGAATGCACCAATACAGATCGCATCTGTATTTTCCAGGTGACATAGTTAGTCTCCTCTAACTTGTCAATTTGATAAAGAGCACTCATTGTTCTTTTTCCTGAGTCACACACCGCACAACCTTAATTTAACTTCTTTAGTGCCTGGGCCCATAACCTATTGAGCGGCAGAAATTAAGGAAGGAAAAGAAACACCGTGTGTATGCTGCGGAATTTTATTTGCGACTGACTTTTAGCAAAGGAGAAACATTTTGGTATACATATTTTCTTATCCCTATTTCGTTAGATCGAGACAACTATATAGGTCTCGCGATCTGTGTTTACATTCTTACATATACAAGCGTGCATTGTCACATAGATAATATACAGGGGCTTTATTTTCAACAATAACAAACAAATATAAAAAACCGTTCTATTCATGGTGTGGAGAATTTAATTTCAAATATAATGCAAAAAACCGCATTCGATTAAAATAAAATCTCTGACCTGTACATTGCACGGCGACTTTGAAAACACGACTTTTCAGGAGAAGCGTTTAAAGTTTACTTTTGTGCATGTTCGCCATATGACACACCCTCACTAAATTGCGTATAACTTTGAAAATAAGTACCGGACGGCTTTATGCTTTTTAAGGCTTATTCCCAGACATATTTGGAGTACATTAACCCAAAAAAAAATTTTTCGAAAAAAAAAAATTTCTAATTGTATTTCCCCCCTTAAAAGACGCGTACTGGCAAATACCATTAAATCTCAGTTCCTGCGACAAGACGGCCTTCACCGTGCCTGGCCGGTCTCTGTATCAATTTACAGTAATGCCTTTTGGTATGACCAATGTCCCTGCGACGATGTCTAAGTTAATGGACAGAGTTATTCCAATTTCATTGAAGAACGAAGTCTTTGTCTACTTAGATGACCTGTTAATAGTTTCTGAGACGTTTGAAAGACATGTGGAAGTGCTAAAGGATATTTCGATTGCGTTGACTAAAGCAGGTTTAACTATAAATGTGGGAAAAAGTAATTTCTGTGTAAAAGAAGTTAGTTATTTGGGTCATATAGTAGGTAACGGAAAAATCACTGTGGATGCAGATAAAATCACTGCCATTGTTAATTATCCAGCACCTCGTTCTGTTAAGCAGCTACGTCGGTTCCTGGGAATGACGGGATGGTATCAAAAACTCATCCGAAACTTTGCTTCTATCGCCACTCCGTTAACAGATGCCCTTCGTCAAAATCGTAAGTTCGAATGGACACAAGAAGCTGAGGATGCCTTCCAGTTACTTAAAAACGAAATGTGCAAGGCTCCAGTACTTCACACTCCCAATTTCAATGAGCCCTTTTATCTGCATTGTGATGCAAGTCACACCGGAGTTGGGGGAGTGCTTATGCAAATTGATCCTGAAGGTAATGAGGTTGCTGTAGCGTATATGTCCCGCAAACTTAATCGGTGCCAAAGAAATTACTCTGTTACCGAGAAAGAGTGTCTAGCAGCAGTGTTGAGTATTAAGAAATTTCGTGCCTATGTCGAAGGTCATGCTTTCACCGTGATAACTGACCATGCGTCATTAAAATGGCTTATGTCACAATCGGATCTTAGTAGTCGACTAGCTAGATGGGCCTTAAAATTACAGGGTTACCAGTTTACTATTCAGCATCGTAAGGGTAGTAAGAATATCGTTCCAGATGCCTTATCTCGAACGTATACTGAAGATTTATCAGAACTAGATAGTAACAAGTTGATCGATATACAGTCTCCTCATTTCCAATCTGAGGCATACAGAGTCCTGCAGGATAAAAATTAAGGAAAATTCTGATCGTATTCCTGATATCAAAGTCATCGATGGCTACATATATCGTCGAACAGAGCATGCTTCTGGTGACAGGATAGCTGATGACCTTGTTTGGAAACTGTGGCTTCCTCTGGAGTTAGTGCCTGTAGCTTTGCGAATTGCGCATGATGACCCACCATCGTCACACTGTGGCATAAACAAAACTTTAGAACGACTACGCCGCTTTTACTATTGGCCTAACTTAGTAAAAGACGTAAGAGATTATATAAATCGCTGTGAAATTTGTAAGTGCACAAAAAGTTCAAACAAACCGTTAAGACCTCCTTTACAGAAATCAGAGGAAAGTGATCGCTTCTTTTAGACACTATTTGTTGACTTTTTGGGTCCATACCCGCGATCAAAATCTGGCAACATAGGACTCTTCATAGTTTTAGATAATTATACAAAATTTCCTTTTCTAAAAGCTATAAAAAAAATTTACAGTTGACGCTATTCTACCATTTTTGGAACAGGACCTTTATCATTGCTTCGGGGTACCAGAAAAGTTGATTTCCGATAACGGAGTTCAATTTAGATCCAATGCGTTTAATAAACTCTTGCAAAATTATGGAATATCTCACGCCTATACTGCCGCCTATGCACCACAAGGAAATTCCTCTGAACGTGTGAATAGGTCAGTTATTTCAGGTATTAAGGCGTATATTCATCCAAACCAAACCAATTGGGATGAAAATCCAAGTAAAATTTGTTGTTCCTTGCGATCTAGTCTACACACTGCCTTAAATTCTACCCCATATCGATTAGTTTTTGGTCAGCATATGAAAACAGATAGTTCGTCGTACAAGTTGTTGAGAAACTTAAATCTTCTGGAGGATCGTACCATTCAATTTAGTAAAGACGATTCTTTGGATCCTATCCGAGCAAAAGCTAAACAGGGCATTCAAACCTAACACGATCGAAACGAAAAAATTTATAATTTAAGGAGTCGTGAGGTGTCCTTTAAAGTAGGTCAAGAAGTGTTCCGCCGAAACTTTCAACAGAGCAATTTCGTCAAAGGATTTAACGCTAAATTAGCTCCTACATTCGTAAAATCACGTATTAGGCGAGTGTTAGGAAACACTTATTACGAGTTGGAAGATCTTCAGGATAATATTTTTGGCAAATACCACGCCAAAGATATCAAACAATAGATCTTTCGTGACAGCGTGTATCCCACTTGTCTTCAAGGCCTATTTTTTTTTTGGCCGGGAGGTTTTGTAGTGGCGCTTGTCACCTCAGTTCACCAAAAGTAGGAAAAATAAAGCTGGCCAAGAATGTTTTGTAAACAATTATTGATATCGTGACTCACCGAAGTGGCCACTCTACACTATCGGCCGCTCCACCTAGCGTGCAGTTTTTGCACTAATGCAGATCGAACAGTCATACTTAAAACTAGTCGATTGCGTGGGGAAATGCATTCCTATGCATTAGCTGGGGGGTACGTCCGCTAAGTCAAGCTTACCCACGTTCTCTTTTCTTCTGGATCGTCCAACGTTACAGACGTAAAAAAAGTGCAGCTCCAAAAATTTAAAAGAAAAACCCAATGAGGTTAAGTTTTTTGTGGAAGTTTATTTAAATACCCATCCGCCGCCATCCATATAGATAAAAGGAGAAAAATCCCTCTAGCCTTCTGACCTTTATTGGTAATTATTTTGATAAAAAATTCAATTTTACATAGTTTTTTTTTAATTTTACGTTTTATACGTAGATCTGGCACCATGTGCTATTCTGCACAAAATAATCTCGCCAATCTTGGCGCACTTCAATAATCCATGGAACCTAAATTCTCAGCCGGTGCTGTAGCCTGGCTAACTGACTAAAAGGAGTATCAGAAAAAAAAAATATAAACGTTTCTACTCCCGAATTATACATACCCAATAAAATAATTAAATAAAGCGTGCAAAAACAAAAAAAAAAGTGGTAGTGGCTCAAGAATATCAGATACAGTGAAAAAAAACACGTGAAATCGGTGCGCCCAAAACCACGCGGTTATAACCCCAATTTTATTTTTTTCTGGTGCCTGAAACAAAAAGAAATGCTACAGTGCGAAAAATTGGTCGCTAGACTTCCCCGGATTTGTATCGATATCTTATTTTGTTCCTGATTTATTTTAAGTTTATTTTTTTTATTTTTCAATTTTTTGGTTATTTTCAAATTTATTATTTTGTAATATTCTTAAGTTTCTTCTTATTTTTAATTTTTTATTATTTTTCGTTTATTTTATTTCTCTCATTTATTGTTTTATAATTTTTTTATTATTTTCAAATTTATTATTTTGTAATATTATCAAGTTTCTTCTTATTATTATTATTTTTTATTATTTTGCGTTTCTTTTATTTTTTTCTTTCATTTGTTGTTTTATAATTTTTTTTAATATTCAAGTGGAAGATGGTGGATGTAAAAGCCATTATTTTTTTTGAGTGTACCAAAAGCGCAGGCGAGTGAAATAAAAGTGCAGAAAAATACAGTTACGTGAAACGAAAACCACCCCAAGAGTAGAACAAGTGAAACAAAAACAAACAAACAACCCAAATACTTTTGACTCCCCTACAGGTCGGCGAAAGATCTTTCACCGATGGAACCATAATAAAAGTAAGTGTTAAAAATTAATAAATAATAAAAAAAAAAAAAAAAAAGGAAAATAATTTTTGGTGAATATGCCCAAGTACTGTTTGAGTCACTCACTTGTTCTTAATTTACAATTTTTTTGTCCTCCGTAAATTTTTGTCAGTGTAGTCTATGAGAGCCAGTTATCCCGTCTCTTTCTGGCACATGCGCCCGTATCTACCAACGCTCCGATCGAAGCTGTACCTTTTTATATTTTCTTTTGTTTTGCTCTTCCGTCCGATCAGAGCTTGGCTGACCTAAATCAATGCATACTGAAATTGCATTCATACAGTGCAGGGCACTTAACTAGGTACACTAAATATTTAAATTGGTTTTGAAATTGAAATTAATTTGAATAAATTAAAATAAAATAATATCATACAATGGAAGGCACATTATTAGGTACGCATTTTTATTTACTTTACTTTCTTTTCTTTAACATTTATTTTTTTTTTTAAGTAAAAATTAATTTAATTATTTTCAATTCCTACATTCGAGGTAAAATTATTAGATACATTCATACTCTACAAACAATACCCTACTTTTGACAATGAACATATACCTTTGAAATTAATCTTGATTACTATTATATTTTCGTTATAAATTCATTTATTAGTTATATATATATTTTCTACCCCCTTTACAGCCAAATCTTAAATCACTTGAATATTATGAAATTAACCCGAATTACTGAATATTTTTTTAAAAAAGGTGAATAAACATTGAATTTAAAATAGGGAGCGAAATAAAATGAAGAAAGAACGCAAATAAATAATGAAATAATAATTAAAACAAAATGCATTGAAGTCATTTTAAAATTCTTTTGGTCTGAACAAATAAAATTAAAATATGTTAGCTATCTTAACTACAAATATGTTTAAAATAAATGTTTATATTACGAAATCGAACTAAAACCCAGATTATTTCGGAAATCATGGGATACAGAAGTGTAGCAACGAAAATCATTTAAATACTTTAGCGACCGAAAGGGATCACTACTCAATGGAGTCATACTGCAATACAGTGATCATGGTAGGGTGGGGTATAAGACCACTAACAAACATCTAAGTGTGTCGAAATGTCGCTAAAGGAATTTTTTTATCTATCCTGTTCTAACCCCTATATTCTCATATCTCTTCTTCTTCTTCTTTCGAGGCTAGTTGACAGGCTTTTCTCCTTATTCCTTTTTCTATACCTAACACGCGAAAATTAATTATTACCAGCATACTTTCGTGAGCACGTAAACGAGTATTCTCTATTGACCCTCACCCATAATGCCGACGAAGATGAGCCGGAACAAGCGCGTGTTTCCCAACTCAATTTACACTAACATCTGCTCATACAATTAATCAATAATTTAAAACGTTATATGCTACAGGCTTTGCGGACCTTGGACTCGATGCAGCGGTGAGTCTGCAGACTTTTGACCCATGTAACGGTGAATCTGCGGACTTCGGACCCGCGCAAAGCGGAGTGACTGCGGACTTTGTACCTGTTATAACGGTGAGGTTGCGGACTTTGGACCCGTTATAACGGTGAAGTCGCGGACTTCTGACCCGCACAAAACGTAAAGACCGTGAATTAACGGGACCTGTTGGCACTTTGGACACGATCACGCGATTCATCTTGAGGAAAATAACAGGACCTTTGTACTTTGGACCCGGTCACGGGATCTGCCTGTAGGGAAATTGCGGGATTAAAGGTGCGTTTAAGAGAAGGACGCGCGCACACGCTAGAGACCGTACCAACGCGAGTGGAAACCCAGTGAAAACCAAGTGCCAATATATCCGGATCAAGCTAAAACTGGCCAAGCTGAGATCCAGAGGGTACAAGGTAAGTTATAGGGCGCGTCTACGAAGAAGAAGACCGACGAAGTTGGTGAAGTCCAAAGCTGTGGATGTTGTTGGAAAGGTACCCAGTGTCAGTTCCCACGAGAGGGAGAACCTACTGAGGGCCTGGCCGACGAAGTCCCGACCAAACTCCGGGGTGGAGCGAAGAGTGGTGACTGCAGGCATAACTGCTTAGCCCCGCTAGGGAGGTTCTGCTTGACATCCTCCAAGTTGTGAAAGACCAGTAGCGAGCCTATTACGCGACCGGTACCCGAAAGACTCGGTAAGGCAGAGGACGCAAGACGTGCCGCCGCAGGAGTCGACGCGGGAATCGTCACCGCCGTCAACGAGGGCGACATCGTCGCTGGACAGCAGCATTTCATATCAGATCAACTCTACAACGGGAACCAATAAACCGAACTCCCTATTGCTAAATCTAACCCAACTATGTGTACTTCTTGGTCGGGATCACGCAACAATAAATTTGGTGGGACGAACACATCAACTGAGCTGAGCTAGCCGCGCGTTTTACGTAGCGAGCAAAATAGTGAAAAAGCAGTTCGTTACATCTTGCGCCCAAGCGTGATTCTCGGACCATAGAAAAACAGAGTTAGATTGGGAAAGTCGTGGATGTACAACCTTAAAAAGGACGTCTTTCCGGCCATAACAAGTGCCTTAGGGATGCTGGCCGAGTTCATCGACCAGACCGCAAACGACCCAAGGGCAACGGCAATTCTGGTGGCCCTAGAAAGGGATTATGCCAAATACCCGTCCATCGGCGTGAAAGATCCCGGAGCCGAATTCCTGGTGCGAAGCCTAGACGTGAGCAGCAGAACGCCGGCAGGACCAGCAATCGCGATCGACGGGAGAACAGCCGCGAGCAACAGGAAAACAGCCGCGAACGACGAGCGGACAATGGCAGAGTCAGGCAGGACTATACCAAAGTCGGGAGCAGGTGAAGGAATGGAGCTTCCGTTACGATGGAAACGAGAAGCCGCTAGAGTTCCTCGAACAAGTGAGTGGTTGGCCGTGACGTACGGGCAGGACATCAACCAAATTCCAAGGGCGGTGCCGGAACTCCTATAGGGCAGAGCCTTCAAACGGTTTATCGCCAACAACTGGTTGAATTTATCCAAAACTTCCAAGAGTTCGTCTTGCCCAGGGGGTACATGACCAAATTGGTGGATCAGGTCATGCAGAGAAAGCAAGGCTACGGCGAGAGCTTTAAGGACTACATGGTAGAAAAGCAGACCTTGATGCGACCCCTGGGCATGAGCAAGGACGAGGTCATGGAAAGAATTAAAGAGAACAGCTTACCGGCACTACGGCTGCACCTACACCTATAGGTGCCAAAACCTGGACGCCCGGATGGCGTTGGAGGATGAATTTGAGGAGCTCGACCTGCAGAGGGAGCGATTTGATCAAGAGAACGCCCCAAAGGCCCGATATCATGCGCCGACCATGAGGAGGGAGCAGGCAGCAACGTGCAGGCGCTGTCAGGAAGAGCCCGACAAGCGTAACGCCCACCCAGGCAACGTGAGCAATCCATCCCAAGCGTGCCGGAGATGTGGCCAAAACCACTGGACGAAAGAATGCCGCAACAGACGGATCGCATTCTGCTGGAGATGTGGAATGATAGGCGTCACGAGCGGAGAATGCTGCGCACGAGCGGGAAACGCCACGCGACCTCTGCCTTTCGAAATTAATGGGCGACATGAAGGCGGAAGAGATGCAGCTGTCCGCCACAGTGATCATAAACCAAAGGAAAGTGAAGGCCACGGTGGACATTCGCGCCACGGCGAGCTTTATAAGCGAAGAATTGGCGGACAGGCTGCAGGTCACCGGTAAGGTCGTGCCTACGAGAAGACGGGTGCTCCAATCACAGCTGGAGATAGTGGTTGGTATCGGGACGATAAAATTTTTGGTGCAGTTACTAATCCTCCCAAGGGTGATAGACGCCCTAGTGCTGGGATGGGATTTTCTCACGAAAATTGGGGCGGAGGTGCGATACCAGCAAGAAACCGCTGTCAAGAAATACTGGAGGAGAGACTGTCGGTTGCGGTTGTACAAACGCCAGAACTTTCTACAGGAAAGAACTACCGTACTTGGTGCATCGCATCACGGACCAAGGAATTGGAACTGATCGTGTTGCGCCGGACCAAGTCCACGTCGCCGTACAACTCGTACAGCTCGTGGTTCATCCAAAGATCTTGCGAAGAATTATTCTCTCGAACACTCCATGCGCTGCTGCATCCGTCTGCAACTGCATCCATGCTTCATATAAGAGCATTGGAAAGATGAGTGTATTGTAGAGTGTCAGTCTTATTCAGCGAGAGAGGTCTCTAATGCACATTTGCTTACTCAGACCAAAGTAACACCTATTAGTACGTGTGATTCTTTGCTTAATCTCCAGGTTTACATCATTTTCGGTGTTAATGGCGGTGCCAAGGTATGTGAAGATGCAGAGCCTCGCTGCTTGTAGACCGCATATACTTCGTCTTATCCTCACTTAGCACCAAAACCCATTTTTCCGACTCTCATTCGAGAGCGAAAAATACAGCGGTAACACCACGCTAGTTCTATGTACACCGGCATTCCGCAAAACCCCTTCCATTATAAAATTGCCCAATCCTTAGGCATGCTTTTTTCTAGCCAAGTTTTACACAGGAGCTGATGCATACACCTTCTCAGCTCTTCATGGCCAGCCTTAAGGTGTTATATACCTTTTTTATTTTCAAAAAATCGAAATTTTTTGTATTGCTTTATCTTAAAGAACAACTCCTTGAGAACATTTTCCCAATTTTTCATAGAGATTCGAGCAGTAGAAAAAAAGTTACAGCGCTCCTAACCGCGCGCCTCATAGCGGCCCGAAACTGAACTTGAAACTTTAAACGCGAATATCTCGAAATGGTGTTTCTTGAAAAATGACTTTGCGGTGATAACGATTGGCGGAAAAATACTGAACCGATTTACTTCAAATTTTTTTTCAAATGTTCGTAATGAAATTATCTTGTGCTTGAACGATCGACTTTTTACGCACAAACTTTTTTTCGCCGAAATGAATTTTTTAGTGAAATTTCTAGAGACCAAAAAGCTCATTTTTAGCATAAAACGTTCCCGTATGCATAAAAAAACAAAAAATTGTAAAATCGTTCGTTCAAGCACAAGGAATTACACTAAACTAAAGAAATTTTTTTACTTTTATGGTTTAAGTTGACCTATTCGACCTGGGGAATTATCATCGCAAGGCTCTTCAAAAAAAAGGCCTCTAAGGGAAACAGCCACCCCTTAAAAACTATTTAATATTTTTTCACGAAATTTTGCACAAACATTGTTAATAAAGTGAACTATCAAAAAAACATCCGTGTAATTAAATAATTGCTACATACTTAAAAAAAAATCCGAACTTTCCTCTTTTTCTTCGACAAAGAAGGTATATAACCCCTTAAACAACTCTGCAGACAGTAGCGTCGGCTACTTTATTGTTTTGAGACGCATAATAGCAACTCGGACCTCGTCAAGGTTAGGTAGTGTTATGTCCTTAATGCTTTCGATTGATGGTATCGGGCTGCTTCCTCCAATGGCGGGATTGCTGCCATCATCGCCTGCTAGCAGCTTGGCGAAATGCTCCCTCTATAACCTCAGCGTACTGCGTATCTGTAACTAGGTTTCCATTTTTATACCCTTGCAGAGCAAAAGGGTATTATAATTTCAGTCAGAAGCTTGCAACGCAGTGAAGGAGACACCTCAGACCCCATAAAGTATATATATTCTTGATCAGCATCACGAGTAGAATCAGAATACGTCTGTATGTCTGTCCGTCTGGCCGTCTGGCCGTCTGTCCGTCTGTCTGTTTCTCTTTAAACTAGTCCCTCAGTTTTAAAGCACGCAGTATATAAGTCGGAACGGGCCGGATCGGCCGACTATATCGGATAGCTCCCATACGAGAAAATGAAATAAAAAATTCTCACGCCGTTGGTTTTTATCAGATCGACTTGATTTCTTCAGGATAGCGTTTTCGAACTGTTATTGAATTTCGGATTAAATATTATCAAAATCGAATAACTCTATCATATAGCTGCCATAGGAGAGATTGAAAAATATTTATAGAATTAATGGAAATAAATTGATAAAATCGTTGTTTTTTATCCCACGAGCATGATTTTTTTTGAATATCAAGTTTTTTTACAACTCTTATATTGAGAAAAAGTTTCATAAAAATCGGACAACTATATTTTATAGCTGCCATAGGAAAAATCGAAAAATCTATATAGAAATAACGGAAATAAAATTACAACATCGTTGTTTTTCATTAGATAAGCATGATTTTTGGAATATAAAGTTTTCTAACGACTCTTGAATTACGAATTAAATTTAATCAAAATCGGAAAACTATATCATATAGCTCCCATATAGCTCCCTCGAAAATACGGAAAATAAATAGAAGAATCGTCTTAGCTTCGATGTTGTCAAGCCTTCACGCATTTTGTTCGACATACAGTAGAATCCTGTTATAACGACTCCGCTTATAGTGTTCGTCCGGGTATTGCGACGAAAACTCGATGGCTTGATTGGTCCCCAGACAGACTTTTACACTTATATCCTTTTGCTTAGTGCGTCTTCCGGGAATAACGACGAAAACTCGTCGGTCCCTTGAAAGTCGCTATAAGCGGATTCTACTGTATGATGAACAAAATGCATAAAGGCTTAACAACATCGAAGCTTGATGACTGCAAGGGTATATAAGCTTCGGCTTGCCGAAGCTAGCTTCCATTCTTGTTATTTCGACAGTTAGATGTTCCGGTCTTAAAACTTTGTGTCAGAAGAATTTTCTAAAATCATTTCTGTCCTGCAATGACACGAGTTTCTTGCATGCACGCCTTTCTTCCGTTTTTTTAGCTTTGGTCTTCACTGGGTCTCTTTTTACGAGGCGGATTTCAAACCCTGCGCTAAACCGTTTAACGTCCGGGTGACTCGTTTCTTACACTAGCGGGTGTTCTTGCGAAGAATTATTCTCTCGAACACTCCATGCGCTGCTGCATCCGTCTGCAACTGCATCCATGCTTCATATAAGAGCATTGGAAAGATGAGTGTATTGTAGAGTGTCAGTCTTATTCAGCGAGAGAGGTCTCTAATGCACATTTGCTTACTCAGACCAAAGTAACACCTATTAGTACGTGTGATTCTTTGCTTAATCTCCAGGTTTACATCATTTTCGGTGTTAATGGCGGTGCCAAGGTATGTGAAGATGCAGAGCCTCGCTGCTTGTAGACCGCATATACTTCGTCTTATCCTCACTTAGCACCAAAACCCATTTTTCCGACTCTCATTCGAGAGCGAAAAATACAGCGGTAACACCACGCTAGTTCTATGTACACCGGCATTCCGCAAAACCCCTTCCATTATAAAATTGCCCAATCCTTAGGCATGCTTTTTTCTAGCCAAGTTTTACACAGGAGCTGATGCATACACCTTCTCAGCTCTTCATGGCCAGCCTTAAGGTGTTATATACCTTTTTATTTTCAAAAAATCGAAATTTTTTGTATTGCTTTATCTTAAAGAACAACTCCTTGAGAACATTTTCCCAATTTTTCATAGAGATTCGAGCAGTAGAAAAAAAGTTACAGCGCTCCTAACCGCGCGCCTCATAGCGGCCCGAAACTGAACTTGAAACTTTAAACGCGAATATCTCGAAATGGTGTTTCTTGAAAAATGACTTTGCGGTGATAACGATTGGCGGAAAACTACTGAACCGATTTACTTCAAATTTTTTTTCAAATGTTCGTAATGAAATTATCTTGTGCTTGAACGATCGACTTTTTACGCAAAAACTTTTTTTTCACCGAAATGAATTTTTTAGTGAAATTTCTAGAGACCAAAAAGCTCATTTTTAGCATAAAACGTTCCCGTATGCATAAAAAAACAAAAAATTGTAAAATCGTTCGTTCAAGCACAAGGAATTACACTAAACTAAAGAAATTTTTTTACTTTTATGGTTTAGGTTGACCTATTCGACCTGGGGAATTATCATCGCAAGGCTCTTCAAAAAAAAGGCCTCTAAGGGAAACAGCCACCCCTTAAAAACTATTTAATATTTTTTCACGAAATTTTGCACAAACATTGTTAATAAAGTGAACTATCAAAAAAACATCCGTGTAATTAAATAATTGCTACATACCTAAAAAAAAATCCGAACTTTCCTCTTTTTCTTCGACAAAGAAGGTATATAACCCCTTAAACAACTCTGCAGACAGTAGCGTCGGCTACTTTATTGTTTTGAGACGCATAATAGCAACTCGGACCTCGTCAAGGTTAGGTAGTGTTATGTCCTTAATGCTTTCGATTGATGGTATCGGGCTGCTTCCTCCAATGGCGGGATTGCTGCCATCATCGCCTGCTAGCAGCTTGGCGAAATGCTCCCTCTATAACCTCAGCGTACTGCGTATCTGTAACTAGGTTTCCATTTTTATACCCTTGCAGAGCAAAAGGGTATTATAATTTCAGTCAGAAGCTTGCAACGCAGTGAAGGAGACACCTCAGACCCCATAAAGTATATATATTCTTGATCAGCATCACGAGTAGAATCAGAATACGTCTGTATGTCTGTCCGTCTGGCCGTCTGGCCGTCTGTCCGTCTGTCTGTTTCTCTTTAAACTAGTCCCTCAGTTTTAAAGCACGCAGTATATAAGTCGGAACGGGCCGGATCGGCCGACTATATCGGATAGCTCCCATACGAGAAAATGAAATAAAAAATTCTCACGCCGTTGGTTTTTATCAGATCGACTTGATTTCTTCAGGATAGCGTTTTCGAACTGTTATTGAATTTCGGATTAAATATTATCAAAATCGAATAACTCTATCATATAGCTGCCATAGGAGAGATTGAAAAATATTTATAGAATTAATGGAAATAAATTGATAAAATCGTTGTTTTTTATCCCACGAGCATGATTTTTTTTTGAATATCAAGTTTTTTTACAACTCTTATATTGAGAAAAAAGTTTCATAAAAATCGGACAACTATATTTTATAGCTGCCATAGGAAAAATCGAAAAATCTATATAGAAATAACGGAAATAAAATTACAACATCGTTGTTTTTCATTAGATAAGCATGATTTTTGGAATATAAAGTTTTCTAACGACTCTTGAATTACGAATTAAATTTAATCAAAATCGGAAAACTATATCATATAGCTCCCATATAGCTCCCTCGAAAATACGGAAAATAAATAGAAGAATCGTCTTAGCTTCGATGTTGTCAAGCCTTCACGCATTTTGTTCGACATACAGTAGAATCCTGTTATAACGACTCCGCTTATAGTGTTCGTCCGGGTATTGCGACGAAAACTCGATGGCTTGATTGGTCCCCAGACAGACTTTTACACTTATATCCTTTTGCTTAGTGCGTCTTCCGGGAATAACGACGAAAACTCGTCGGTCCCTTGAAAGTCGCTATAAGCGGATTCTACTGTATGATGAACAAAATGCATAAAGGCTTAACAACATCGAAGCTTGATGACTGCTTCGGCTTGCCGAAGCTAGCTTCCATTCTTGTTATTTCGACAGTTAGATGTTCCGGTCTTAAAACTATGTGTCAGAAGAATTTTCTAAAATCATTTCTGTCCTGCAATGACACGAGTTTCTTGCATGCACGCCTTTCTTCCGTTTTTTTAGCTTTGGTCTTCACTGGGTCTCTTTTTACGAGGCGGATTTCAAACCCTGCGCTAAACCGTTTAACGTCCGGGTGACTCGTTTCTTACACTAGCGGGTGTTCAGATAGCTACCCATTATTAATCTTAATCGAGATCGAAACGCCGCCGCGTATGGACGTATTTCTCAATCGCTCAGTGAAAACTCCTATTTTACCAGCATTAACTCCGAAAATATAGGCCCACTTGTGCACCCAACAAACCCCAGCGAAAAGACGCTTTGCCGTAGAAAAAATCTCTGTGTTTACCTTATTATAACTAACATAAACAAATAAGCAACCCTCAAACAAAAATGAGTAAGCGTTGCGCTCAAACTCAGAGCGCGTGCCCTCGCTCAAGCATCAACAACGCTTACTTTACAATAAAGTCAAGCGCCGACAACAACAGTGCACATGGCACCCTCTCTGTGCAGCCTTAGAGAGCACGCTCTTGCTCTCCCGCGCTTTTACAAGAAACGCCTAACATCAACAACCACAATCAAAACGGTACCACGAAAACACTAGCCGCGCTCCCTAAGGAGAAATTGTCTTGGAGCGAGCAATGCACCTCACCGTTGCCACGCTCTCTACTCTCCCGCCAACCCCAACGTCAACACAACCTACAAATTTCTCAATAACGATTTCCAATAACGCAGTAAGTACCACACAAATAAACTCCAAGCTACTAACATCGTCTCTGCCACTCTCCACAACATCTGCAACAACTACAACAACGACAGCACCCTAACAACAACAAGCTACTCCTCCGGATCGTCCTGTACTATCACAACAACTACCAAGCAAGTGGATAATATAATTACCGAACAAATTGAGCCGCAACTGAATCAACAAAGCCTTAAACGGAATCGTGATAGGCAGTCGCCTTGACAAGTAAACGAACACACGAACTCAAGCAAAAAACAACTAAGCAAAAACAAAACAGCCACTCAAAAAACACTCAAAGAGTACTGGCTAGCAGAACCACGCGACAATGGGACAGACCGGAACCTAAACCCAAATCTCCACCGATCTACGTAAAAAATGTGGAAAATATCCACGTACTAACAACTGCACTTAACTCACTGCCCGAGACAAAGTTCGAACTAAAAGCACTCTCAAATACAACCGCAAGAAAGTATACACTACACAAACATCCTTAAGTTACTTAAAGACAAAGAGACCAAATTTTACACGTACAGACCGAAAGACCAGAGAGGTTTTAAAGTAATACTCCACCACGTACATCATGCTACCGAAAAATCGAAATAATTAACGAACTAGCCGACCTTGGGCACACAGTACTGAACATTCACAACATTCAACGCAATGACACAAAAAAGCCGCTCCCCCTCTTCTCAATTGAACTTTAAACGCAAGATAACAATAAAGATATATACAAAATAAGCCATTTATTACACTGCAAAGTTGGTTTTGAGCCACCGCACCAAAAACGTATAATACCTTAATATACAAACTGCAAAATACGGACACACAAGAAACTAGTGCACGAGAGATCCTATTTGCTTAAAATGCGCTGGTAAGCACCAATCAGCCAACTGCCACCTACAAATAACCACCTCTGTCAAGAGCCAAATAAAATGCGGTCTCTGTAGCGAGAACCACACCTGCAACTATAAAGGCTGTATGGTCTACAAAGCCCTACAACTCAAAAAATATCCTAGTCTCCGGCAAAAAGAAATACCACAAATCCTAACGCCAGCCGAAATTGCCACAAAAACTACAGCTGACTTGACCAATCCCTAAATATCATACGCAGAAGCTATAAAAAAAAACAAACCTCCAATATGAACCTACAAAACTTTCCTACACAACGACGAGCCGTTCATCCCAACAAACGCAAACAATAACCAACAACAAGAGGACATGCAAGAGCTGAAGACACTTATGAAACAACTGATTGCACAGATGTCAAGCATGATGAACATTGTTACTATACTTGTATCCAAACTTGACAAACAATAATTTGATTATCGCAATCTGGAATGCAAATGGACTATCGCGCCATATCCTAGAAATAAAGAACTTCTTACAAGAAAACCAGATTGACATAATGCCGATCTCAGAGACCCACGCCACAGACAAAACATACATCAGCATTCTTTACTATAACATATTCTTCACAAACCACCCAGACAACAAAGCCCATGGAGGCACAGCAATCATAATCAAAAAATGACTTAAAATATGTTGAGGTAGAATGCTTTAAGGCTGCAAACATACAAGCAACGACAATATCAATCTCGGACCAATCGGGACAACTAAACATCTCGGCTGTTTACTGCCCACCAAAATTTAATAAAACGAAGGAGAAGGTACCTAAAATCGCTTGGGAATCGATAACTGGGGGGAGAAGACTATAACGCCAAGCATGCCATCTGGGGATCGCGTCTGACAAATGCAAAGAGAAGACAACTATACGAAGCTATCAAAGCCAATAATAGCCGTACAATAAGTACAGGAGAGCCAACCTACTGGCCAACTGACACAAAAAAACTTTCCGACTTGATTGACTTTTGCATTACCAAAAACTTGACACACCAAAACATAATAATAAAGTCAAGCTTGGACCTATCATCAGACCACTCACCAATCTTAGTAACCATAAAAAAGCACACCAGACCTGACAAGCAACACTCCGAGCCACAACCACAAAACGAACTGGAACCTATTCAGGGAGATATTACTTGACAACATGGATACCATGGCCTCTCTAAAAACAAATGAAGAACTAGACTCTGCTATAATGCACTTAAACGACAACATAATTAAAGCTATATGGCAACCGACACCGGCTCTGATCCCCGTAATAACCAAAAGGACTCCATCACACATAAAAGACAGAATCAAACATAAACGCCAACTAAGGAAAACGTGGCAGTCCACCAAGCACCCAAATGACAAGGCCAAGCTAAGTCGTGCAACAAAAGATCTCAAGCAAACGCTACAAGAGTACAACGAAAGCCAAATCAGGAGTCAGCTGGAAAATCTGGGAACAACGACATCTACAAACTACTCCCTATGGAAAGTGACTAAAAAACTGACAAAAGCATCTATACATAAACATCCAATAAAGACAAAGAAAAACTCATGGGCAAGAACAAACAAAGAAAAAGCTGACACACTGGCTGAACACTTTGAGAAAATTTTTACGAACAGTATGGACAACCAAAACATTGAGCTTCCATTACAGTTACCCAAACCCAACTGTGCAATCAGAAAAACGACGATACACGAAATAAGGGAACAAATATTAAAATTCAAAGACAAAGAGCCACCGGGCTATGATCAAATCAGTGGTAAAACACTAAAACAGCTGGCAGACAATACGGTGAGGTTTATAAGAGACATTTCTAAGGCAGTGTCAAGACCTAAGTTCTTCCCTTCGACGTGGAAAATTGCCCAGATTACAGCAAGCCCAAATCCTCATAAAAGTGCAGCTCTTGTTAGCTCATATAGACCAATTAGCCTGTTACCAATTCTATCCAAAATTTTTGAAAAAATTTTACTTGACAGAATCAAGCCTATCTTAATAGAACAAAATGTGATCCCACCCCATCAATTTCGAAAAAAACACTCGACGGTGCACCAAGTGCACAGAGTTATCAACAAAATGTGAATGTTCAGATCTTATGCCTGTGGGAGCGGGTGTACCCCAAGGCAGCGTACTAGGCCCAATATTATACCTTATATACACAGCAGACATCCCAAACCCACTGATCCTTGGATCCATGATTGCAACCTTTGCTGACGATACAGTGCTAATGGCCTCTAGCTACACAGAAAAAAGAGCAGCAAACACACTTCAAGAGATCTTAACAACAACAATGTCATGGTTTGAGAAGTGGATCATTGAAATAAACAAGGACAAAACACAACTGGTGGTGTACACAAAAAGGAAAATAACTACCCCAACAAGAATAAGAATAGATGACGAAATCCTGAAACTAAGTACTAGCGCAAAATACCTGGGACTCACTATTGACTCAAAACTCACGTGGAAAAAACATATAATAAACAAACGAAACGAAGTAAAAAGTAAATTCCGACAACTCCATTGGCTCCTGGGAAGACAATCAAACCTAAACGTATCCAACAAGCTACTAATCTATAAAACAATAATAAGACCAATCTGGACATATGGTATAGAAATATGGGGAACAGCCAGCAAATCCAACCTCAACTTAATACAAAGAGCCCAGTCGAAAATATTAAGAATATTAACTAACTCAGACAGATACACAACAAATGACCACATCCACAGAGAGCTAAGAATACAGACGATCCCAGAGATAATTAAGTAGAATTGCATTATCCACATCCAAAAATTAATTTCGCACCAGAATCATAGCCTAAGAGACATTCCGAGAAGAGAAGCACAACCACGAAGACTAAAAGGGAGAACTCCCACAGCACTAGCGCACCAATAATTTATACCAATACAATGGTGTTGGTAATAAGCCAAACCCACATGTTGTCTTCAAGAAAAATTATTAATTTGCTAACATTGCCATCTAATAAATAGAGTATGTCTTGCTCGTACCATCAGGGCTCACATTTTTTTTCCCTTCTTTTGGGGAATTTCGTGCATGCTAAATTGTATTTATGAATATTGTAATTTATTTCGTTAGAGTTTTTATTATATTAAAATGTTTTTGTTGGTATGCCTTGGCTTGGGAAAAGCATCGTATGTTAGACAAGTCCCTGCTATAGATAGCCTCACATCTTCGATCAAAATAATACGTTTTTTAAAAAATTTTTTCATTACCGCGAGATCAACTTCGCCAACAATCGCACATTCGTAAAACAAGTGTGTTTTTGGGCATTATTGTCTTCGATTAATTCTTTAAGTAATTTATTTTGATTTTTGGGATCAAAATACAACAGGGTGGCCCATCTTCGACGGACCCATAAAAGAACCCTATAACTTTTGACAGCGATGAAACATCGAGTAATAACATAGCGCATTTGAACTGTGAATCCAAGTCAATTTTTATGATGGAACAGTACACGCGACAAGAACACTCTCAGATTGTTGAAATTTACATTCAACAAAATAAGTCAAGTGTTGAAACTCAACGTGCATTTAAAAAAATCAATAAAATGAAAAAAGCGCCTTGTAAGAACACTATTAAACGTTTGTATGCGAGATTCAAAACTGAAAATGCCCTGTCTAATCCAAAGAGTCCATTTAGAAAGCGACCAATACGATCGGATAAAAATATTGCAGTCGTGTGTGCCAGTGTTGAGACGTCGCCGGGAACATCGGTAAGACGCCGTTATGCCGAGTTGGGCATTGCTAAGGGGAGGGTGGCCCGATACCGACCCCCTAAATGGCAAAGGCGATAAAGGTGAGAAAAATCAATTTTTCAGTTCAGTTCAAAAATTTACTATGTAGAGGGATCAGTTTACTATACATCTAATTGATTAGTAAGTGCGTAGGTGCTTTGAAGCGTTAGATATTCAGGTAAATATAAAACTCCACTTTTTGGTCGTACTCAAAAGTAGTGGTCCGAAACCGACCCCCTATTTCTTAACAGAAAAATTTAATAACATAAAATAGAATTTAAGGATTTTGACGTTTATTAAGAAATATATTGATATATATTGATATTTTCTTTCCAGAAAATAAAAATTAATGTATGAAATAAAGGGCACTGTAGACAATTGATGAAATCTGAGTTGTCCTCTTTCTCATAGTAAGTTTTCGCGTTGTTTAACGAAAGCCGCTCGTTGATGACTGTCTCTTCGCTTTCTTCTGATGTTTTTGCTGTTTCTGTTACTTTTCTTTACTGAATCTTGTTTACTTTTTCATATTTTCCCTCAAAAATACGCTATGACATATAAGGCTGCCAATAAATGGGGGTCGGTTTCGGACCATCACTTCGCGGTCGGTTTCGGACCACCACAACCTTTTCTTATTAACTGCTCGCCATTATCTAATGACGCAAAGAGCGATGTAATTCTAATAGCGTGAATGACAGCTAGGACTATCAACTATCAGAAAACCTTACCCTCCGATTTTTATGCGGAGAAAAAAAACTTTAAACATATTTCAGCTCAAGTTCAGTAAAGCTCAAAAATGAATGTCACAGGCGTTGAAACAAAACAAACGGAAAAATTGCAGTGAAACAAAAGAAGTCAAATTGGCTATCTATCTCCAAAATGTCTGTGTTATAACAGCTTTTCACTGAAGTTACCGACAATTCGGCCAGCATCGCCATCTCTGAGAAACATGGGGGGTCGGTATGGTACGACCGGTCGGTATTGGGCCACCCTCCCCTACTCACAGGAAGCATTTATTTATTTGTTTAATTTCTTCATAATAGTTGAATTTTTACTCTTTCTAAGCAGAAAGAGAATAATAAGACAGCAATCATTCAGTCCGGACGTCGAATTAAATGCGGGTGGCTGAATCATGTCGTTATAATATGCAATGGGATTAGTAGTATGACTTTTATCAAAATCACCTTACAAAATACTGTTTATACCCTTGTAGAGCAAATTATTTAAACGCAGTGAAGGGGACACCACAGACTCCATAAAGTATATACAAGGTGTGTTCAAAAAGTATCGCGAATTTTTAATTTTCGCGGGTTACTTCGTATCGAATTTCGATTTCTTTGTGACCTTATGTTGGTACTTATGTCTCTCACTTATCCCAACAAGCTCGGCCATTTTGAATGTTCACTTAATTGTTGACAGCTGCTTTGCTTGCACGTGTTTTGGATCGTCTTCGATTTTTACCTATTCAAAAAAATGGATCAAAGAACCTGCATCAAATTTTGTGTGAAAAACAAAATTAAGTGCGCGGATGCATTCCGAATGTTGACTGTGGCATACGGAGAAGCTACCTTGGACCGAAGCAACGTTTATCGGTGGTACAAAATGTTCTCAGAAGGTCGAGAAGATGTGAACGACGAAGAGCGTGCCGGACGCCCGAGCACTTCGAATGTGAAAGTTTTGCTCACACTTTTCTTCGTTTCAGGGGGTGGTGCATCATGAGTTCTTGCCACAGGGAAGACCGGTCAATAAGGAATATTACCTGAAAGTTATGCGCAATTTGCGCGAAGCAATCCGCCAGAAACGTCCGGATTTGTGGAAGAACAAAAATTGGCTTTTGCACCACGATAACGCCCCTGCTCACACATCGTTGCTTGTACGCGACTTTTTGGCCATAAACAACACACTAATGATGCCGCAGCCACCGTATTCCCCAGATCTGGCCCCCTAAGACTTTTTCCCATTTTCTGAACTGAAGAGGCCTATGACGAGATAAAGACGGCATCTAAGGAGGAGCTGAACAAAATAAAAAAAAATTGCGCTTTAGCGGCTTTTGCTAAGAATGGGCTAGGAATTTTTTTTTTAAGGGATACCTTGGGGCCTAAACATTAATAAAAAGTGGCAGAAACCGCAAATTTTAATTATTTATAAAAAAAAAAAACACAAAAATAAACATGCAAATTCAAACACTTTTTTGGCACTGAATTTATTCCCCGTCCCTGATAAAGGGCTACCTTGGGGCAAAAACATTGTTTTTACATTGAGTAACGTGAAGCGTGATTTGTATTTATTTATTAAAATAAAAAACAAAATAAACATAAAAATACAATGTATTAAATTAAAAAACAAAATAAACATAACAATTCAATGTATTAAATTAAAAAACAAAATAAACATAACAATTTAATGTATTAAATTAAAAAAACAAAATGAACATAATTCAAAGTATTAAAAAAAAAACAAAATAAACATAATTCAAACAACAAATTCAGTCCTCGTCCGCGTTTTCTTCCAGGTCCAGAAGCTCGAATTCCGCGAGTTGTTCGGAATTCGGAGTATTGATCCTGGGATTGTATGAGTTATATAGCTCAGCAATGGCGCAAAAAATTCCGTGAATTCGTGTTTTTCGAGAGTGGTATCCTCTTTTAAAAATATACTCCGCCAAGAAGCCTTCGAAATGTTTTTCCAATTTTCCATACTTGGGGACAGCGCTTCGTACGTCTCGGCATGTGCGTTTGATAGTTTGTGTGCTTTGGCCAGTATTCGGATCAACGAAATTTTTTGAGTGGTTGACCGTACTGTGCGTGTATTCAAAATTTTCGCAAGCACTAAGAGCGTTGTAAGCTGCCCAACAGTCACTGACGATATGTGTTTTTGGGGCAATTTTCTCTTCCTATCAGGCACCGGAATTAAAAAATTTTTTTACTTCCCCTTTCGAAGCCACCAAAAATCCACTGTCCTTCAATAATTCTTACTCGATCATATGTTTTTTTCCGAATTTGGCTTCGTCAATCTCGACCACTTTTCCCTCACCACCAAGTTTGCCTTCATGATGGCTGTTCAGTGCCAAATCAAAAAACACTTCTCTCAACGACAGCATGTTCTGCAATGCCGATTTCATCAATTAGCAACTCCGTATGTGGGGGAGGAGTCATAACGAAATACGCAACAAATCGACTGATTTGCTTATGACTCAAATGCGATCCGCTAAAAAATGTATTTTTGTTTACGAATTCCTTGAAAGTACATTCTACTTTTTTCTTGTTTTTTGTCACAAATTTTTGACATAGAAATTCCATTTTATTGAGCGCAGGGTTTGGAACCCGCCTCGTAAAAAAAGAAGCCCAGTGAAGACCAAAGCGAAAGCCTCGGATAGGATCCCCCCTTATGTTGACGACCACCGCAAAACGAAAAAGGACTACGATTTGAGGATATGCACCTGGAATGTCCGAACCCTTTATTGGGAAGGTGCCTCTATCCAACTGGCGGATGCCCTCGAAAAATTAAAGGCTGACATTACCGCCATCCAGGAAATGAGCTGGACAGGACAAGGTTGCTCCAAGCGAGCAAACTGCGATATCTACTACAGCTGCCATGCGGAGAGGCGCGAATTTGGATGCGGATTTGTAGTAAGCCGGAGACTTCGCCACCACGTCTCCAACTTCACCCCAGTGAGTGAACGACTGGCTACAATCCGCGTCAAAGCTAGGTTTTTCAATCTAAGCATAATTTGCGCGCACGCCCCGACGGAGGAGAAGGACGATGCTGTAAAGGATGCATTCTACGCGAGACTCGAGGACACATACGACCGCTGCCCAGACCACGACGTGAAGATTATCCTCGGGGACTTCAACGCAAAGGTCGGGCGCGAACGCATCTTTTACCCCACCGTCTGTCAATTCAGCCTCCATGAGACCACCTCGAACAACGGTCTCAGGCTGATTGGCTTCGCTGCGGCGCGAAACATGGTAGTGAGTAGCACCAGATTTCGGCACCTCGATATCCACAAGGCCACATGGCTGTCCCCTGATCAAAAGACGCGCAACCAGATTGATCACGTTGTGATAGACGGAAGGCATGCCTCAAGTGTGATGGACGTGCGCACGTTTCGTGGAGTCAACATTGACTCGGACCACTATCTTGTCGCAGCCAAGATACGCATGCGGCTATGCCGAGCGAAAAACATACGCCCCATCACGCAACGAAAGCTTGACGTCACTAGGCTGCGATCACAACGGACAGCAATGGCCTACTCCACTCACCTCTCGGAACTGCTCCACCAACCTATCCCTCTCCCTGTTGACGCCGGCGGACTCTGGGCCCACATTTCCCACTCCATGCGAGCTGCTGCTGAATCAACCATTGGGTTCAAGCGCCCACCCACACGGAACCAATGGTATGACGAGGAGTGTCGCGTCGCAGCTGCAGCAAAAAACGCCGCCCACAGAAAAACGCTGCAGTCTGGCGCAACGCGAGCTAAGTGTGAACGTTACAGGGAGAAAAGGAAGGAAGAGAGGCGACTTTTCAGGCGGAAAAAACGGGAGCAAGAAAAGCGAGAGTGCGAGGAACTTGACGTGTTACGAGACAGGAATGATGTTCGAAAATTCTACCAACAAGTCAACCGTCTGACACAAGGTTTCAAGACCGGAGCATCTAACTGTCGGGATGAAAATGGAAATCTGGTTATGGATACGCAGTGCACGCTGAGGTTATGGAGGGAGCATTTCTCCAAGCTGCTAGCAGGCGATGACGGCACCAATCCCGCCATTGGAGGAAGCAGCCCGATACCACCAATCGACGACAATGTGGATATACCACTACCTAGCCATGACGAGGTCCGAGTTGCTATAACGCGGCTCAAAAACAACAAAGCAGCCGGTGCTGATGGACTAACTGCAGAGTTGTTTAAGGCCGGCGGCGAAGAGCTGATAAGGTGCATGCATCAGCTCTTGTGCAAAATATGGCTAGAAGAAAGCATGCCCAACGATTGGAATCTCAGCGTCCTTTGTCCAGTACTGAAGAAAGGTGACCCGACGATATGCGCCAACTACCGGGGAATCAGCCTGATTACCATCTCATACAAGGTTCTATCGAGCGTAATTTGTGAACGACTGAAGCCGTATACCAGCACACTGATTGGACCTTATCAGTGCGGCTTCAGACCTGGTAAGTCCACCATAGACCAGATCTTCACATTACGCCAAATCCTGGAAAAAACCCACGAGAATAACATCGACACACACCATCTCTTTGTCGATTATAAAGCTGCATTCGATAGCCCGACGAGGGAACGCCTATATGCCACCATGTCTGAGTTCGGTATTCCTGCAAAGCTAATACGGCTTTGCAGAATGACATTGAGCAGTACCATCAGTTCTGTCAAGGTAGGAACGAACCTCTCCGAACCTTTTAATACCGTTCGAGGTTTCAGACAAGGCGACCCCCTGTCGTGCGATCTCTTCAACTTCGTGATGGAAGGGGTATTGCGGAAAGCAGGTGTACATCGATCTGGCACTATTTTTTATAAAAGTGTCCAGCTCCTTGCGTATGCCGATGATATTGACATCATTGGCCGCAGCAAGCGTGATGTCACTGCTGCATTTTCGGCTATCGAAAAAGAGTCGGCAAAAGTGGGTTTGGCGGTAAACGAGGGCAAGACGAAGTATATGCTGTCTACAAGCAGGGAGGCGCGGCGCCTAGACTCCCATGTGGTAGCGGACAGCTATACCTTCGAAGTGGTCAAGGAGTTCACGTACCTTGGCACTGCCATTAACACCGAAAATGACGTCAGCCTGGAGATCAAGCGAAGAATCACACTTGCCAATAGTTTGGCCAACTTTGGTCTGAGTAAGCAAATGTGCAATAGAGACCTCTCTCGCCGAACAAAACTAACACTCTACAAGACACTCATCCTACCCGTGCTCTTATATGGCGCAGAAGCATGGGTAATATCACTGACGGATGCAGCAGCGCTTGGAGTGTTCGAGAGAAAAATTCTTCGCAAGATCTTTGGTCCCGTTCGGATTGGGGACGACTTTCGCATTCGGATGAACCACGAGCTGTACGAGTTGTACGACGACGTGGACGTGGTCCGGCGCATCACGATACAACGTCTGCGCTGGCTCGGCCACGTTGTGCATATGGATAAAGAATCTCCAGCTCAGAAGGTGTTTGAAGCGAGGGTCGACTACGGGCGACGACGAAGGGGACGACCAAAGCTCCGATGGAAGGACCAAGTGGAGGAGAACCTGACTGCACTGGGAATTTCCGATTGGAGGAGGCGCGCGAGGAGCAGAGGCGCCTGGAGGGAGACGCTGAGGTCGGCCAAAACCCGAATCGGGTTGTAGTGCCACCTAATAATAATTCCATTTTATTCATCGAAAGGGTAGCTTCTTTGTTGCAGCTTTTGCAAGTTTTGTATTTCCACAGCAACATATGCTTTTCTAAAAATGTTCGAAGCTTTTCTGGATCTTCACTAAGAACAATGAACTCACTCAGAGTCATTTCACAACCGTTACAGCGTTCAAGACTTACATTTTCCATGTCCGACATGGTCAAATTATTTTGTTGCTTTGCTTCTTTACCTTTTCACGCATTTGCAGAACTCTTCGTCCACAAAGGACTGAATTCACGGCTACAAAAATGTTTGAATTATGTTTATTTTGTTTTTTAATTTAAAACTTTGAATTATGTTTATTTTGCTTTTTAATTTAATACATTGAATTGATATGTTTATTTTGTTTTTTATTGTAATAAATAAATACAAATCACGCTTTACGTTACTCATTTATGAATGTTTTTGCCCCAAGGTAGCCCTTTATCAGGGACGGGGAATAAATTCAGTGCCAAAAAAGTGTTTGAATTTGCATGTTTATTTTTGTGTTTTTTTTTTTTTATAAATAATTAAAATTTACGGTTTCTGCCCCTTGTTACGAACTGCTATTTGGGTGGGCAGTGCCGCTAGCTCAGCGATCTCTTTGGGCCAAGTTCTCCCCAATGCCCAGTCCGACAACATAAAATCGATTGCTCGATGTCTCACAACACTGAATTACTACGATCTCTAACAAAAATGTAAACAAACCAAAAACGTAAACATTCAAATACAAGGCGGCGGAAATTCGGAACTTTGGTGGCCATCGGTGTTCTTGGCCACTGCGTACCCACCCAACATAGGATGCCTGGTAAGTATTATCCCCGCATCACCCGTAATGGGTCACCAAGTCACTCCAGGCGACTAACTTAACTCCATCTCCCCCACAGAAAAAGGTCTAGCAATTCATCATCATTACAAACTGGCTTTAATTACTCAGGTGAGTATAATTGACATCGTTACTAATATTTATCTAATCAAAAAATTTAATCACATACAGGCCACAGTATCGTCAATCGACCGCCGTCTTAAAATTTAGCGGTCCAAGCAAATTTTTAAGAAAAGGACCGGAAATGTTCTGCCCCCTTATATTGGCAGAATTCTTTTGTTAACGCGGCTTAAAATTAGGGTCACCTAATCCTGAGGAGCTCCACGGGAAAAGAAAGGACGCCGAACGGTAAGTGATATCACTATATAATGCACAATCCTTTATCTTGTTTAAGCGACCTTTTTAGTTTCAGAAATCTGTCGGTCAAAAGTGAAACTTGGGACAAGGGCGCAATTAAATTGGACAATATGGTAAGGAAACTACTTATTAATTAAACATTGTATTAATTTGTTTTGAATTTCAGCAAGTGCTGGTTGGGCTCAGCCCACCAGGAAACGCACCACCAGGAACTCGGAGGCTTATGTGGACGGGCTGGCCAACCTCGTGGCACCAGTCGCCCGCGAAGGAAATTGGCCACTATCGGAGGCACCCCGACGCGGAATGGACTCACCGGAGATCTGGAGTCCGAGAATGTGGACTGGGCTGTCGATGGTGAGAGTTTTTCCTGATTCCTGCGTGAGTCAATCGATGTCCATCCAAACTTATATCTTAAAGTTATGCTCCCTCGAAATTAAATTTATACTTCCGTCCGAAAACAATTTGTGTCTCTTCGAAAAGGATTATGTTTGTTTTCCAAAAAGGTTATATTTCCTTCAAAAAAATTATAAAATGTGGCTCCTCCAGAAATATGTAATCCTTGCAAAAAGTTGTGCTTCCTCCAAAAAGAATATAACGTGTTCCTCGAAAATGTGGCTTAGGTAATTCGGCCTGATCCAGAAATATTGTTTTCTTCAAAAAAAAGAATCCCGGGGCCCTTTATAATGGAACCCCGGGTTCCAAGGCTTGCAAGGAAGTTGCAATTGCATCGTGACGGGGGACTGGCGAACTAAGGAGAAGCTGAGGAAGTGGGAGGCTTTTCCAGAGTGCTGGCCAATTGCTCCCTGGTCGCACAACTAAATTTTGAAAATGGTTGAGGCGAGGAGCTGGCCTAGTTTCCGGTCACTCTGAACGGTGGCTTGTAGACGTATGCAATTGCATCGGGAAGGGGGACTCGGTGACTAGAGATCAGCTAAGGAGGGTGGGAGGCTTGTCCAGTAACATGCTGGCCAATTATTAGTCTGTGATAAAATAGTCTCATTTGCTTTGTAGTTTTTGTTTATCACAATAATTTATTTATTTATTTATAATATCCACGTTGTGCATATGGATAAAGAATCTCCAGCTCAGAAGGTGTTTGAAGCGAGGGTCGACTACGGGCGACGACGAAGGGGACGACCAAAGCTCCGATGGAAGGACCAAGTGGAGGAGAACCTGACTGCACTGGGAATTTCCGATTGGAGGAGGCGCGCGAGGAGCAGAGGCGCCTGGAGGGAGACGCTGAGGTCGGCCAAAACCCGAATCGGGTTGTAGTGCCACCTAATAATAATTCCATTTTATTCATCGAAAGGGTAGCTTCTTTGTTGCAGCTTTTGCAAGTTTTGTATTTCCACAGCAACATATGCTTTTCTAAAAATGTTCGAAGCTTTTCTGGATCTTCACTAAGAACAATGAACTCACTCAGAGTCATTTCACAACCGTTACAGCGTTCAAGACTTACATTTTCCATGTCCGACATGGTCAAATTATTTTGTTGCTTTGTTTCTTTACCTTTTCACGCATTTGCAGAACTCTTCGTCCACAAAGGACTGAATTCACGGCTACAAAAATGTTTGAATTATGTTTATTTTGTTTTTTAATTTAAAACTTTGAATTATGTTTATTTTGCTTTTTAATTTAATACATTGAATTGATATGTTTATTTTGTTTTTTATTTTAATAAATAAATACAAATCACGCTTTACGTTACTCATTTATGAATGTTTTTGCCCCAAGGTAGCCCTTTATCAGGGACGGGGAATAAATTCAGTGCCAAAAAAGTGTTTGAATTTGCATGTTTATTTTTGTGTTTTTTTTTTTTTTATAAATAATTAAAATTTACGGTTTCTGCCCCTTGTTACGAACTGCTATTTGGGTGGGCAGTGCCGCTAGCTCAGCGATCTCTTTGGGCCAAGTTCTCCCCAATGCCCAGTCCGACAACATAAAATCGATTGCTCGATGTCTCACAACACTGAATTACTACGATCTCTAACAAAAATGTAAACAAACCAAAAACGTAAACATTCAAATACAAGGCGGCGGAAATTCGGAACTTTGGTGGCCATCGGTGTTCTTGGCCACTGCGTACCCACCCAACATAGGATGCCTGGTAAGTATTATCCCCGCATCACCCGTAATGGGTCACCAAGTCACTCCAGGCGACTAACTTAACTCCATCTCCCCCACAGAAAAAGGTCTAGCAATTCATCATCATTACAAACTGGCTTTAATTACTCAGGTGAGTATAATTGACATCGTTACTAATATTTATCTAATCAAAAAATTTAATCACATACAGGCCACAGTATCGTCAATCGACCGCCGTCTTAAAATTTAGCGGTCCAAGCAAATTTTTAAGAAAAGGACCGGAAATGTTCTGCCCCCTTATATTGGCAGAATTCTTTTGTTAACGCGGCTTAAAATTAGGGTCACCTAATCCTGAGGAGCTCCACGGGAAAAGAAAGGACGCCGAACGGTAAGTGATATCACTATATAATGCACAATCCTTTATCTTGTTTAAGCGACCTTTTTAGTTTCAGAAATCTGTCGGTCAAAAGTGAAACTTGGGACAAGGGCGCAATTAAATTGGACAATATGGTAAGGAAACTACTTATTAATTAAACATTGTATTAATTTGTTTTGAATTTCAGCAAGTGCTGGTTGGGCTCAGCCCACCAGGAAACGCACCACCAGGAACTCGGAGGCTTATGTGGACGGGCTGGCCAACCTCGTGGCACCAGTCGCCCGCGAAGGAAATTGGCCACTATCGGAGGCACCCCGACGCGGAATGGACTCACCGGAGATCTGGAGTCCGAGAATGTGGACTGGGCTGTCGATGGTGAGAGTTTTTCCTGATTCCTGCGTGAGTCAATCGATGTCCATCCAAACTTATATCTTAAAGTTATGCTCCCTCGAAATTAAATTTATACTTCCGTCCGAAAACAATTTGTGTCTCTTCGAAAAGGATTATGTTTGTTTTCCAAAAAGGTTATATTTCCTTCAAAAAAATTATAAAATGTGGCTCCTCCAGAAATATGTAATCCTTGCAAAAAGTTGTGCTTCCTCCAAAAAGAATATAACGTGTTCCTCGAAAATGTGGCTTAGGTAATTCGGCCTGATCCAGAAATATTGTTTTCTTCAAAAAAAAGAATCCCGGGGCCCTTTATAATGGAACCCCGGGTTCCAAGGCTTGCAAGGAAGTTGCAATTGCATCGTGACGGGGGACTGGCGAACTAAGGAGAAGCTGAGGAAGTGGGAGGCTTTTCCAGAGTGCTGGCCAATTGCTCCCTGGTCGCACAACTAAATTTTGAAAATGGTTGAGGCGAGGAGCTGGCCTAGTTTCCGGTCACTCTGAACGGTGGCTTGTAGACGTATGCAATTGCATCGGGAAGGGGGACTCGGTGACTAGAGATCAGCTAAGGAGGGTGGGAGGCTTGTCCAGTAACATGCTGGCCAATTATTAGTCTGTGATAAAATAGTCTCATTTGCTTTGTAGTTTTTGTTTATCACAATAATTTATTTATTTATAATTTTTGTTGTTGTCTGTAAATGGGGTATGGATTCCTGGGTTTTTCTTCCGTCTACTTGAAAGTACACGCGATGCACGAGTCCATCGATTTGCGATGGAAACTGCAGATGAGGAAGAAGACCAACAGCAGTCCATGAGCAACCAATGTCTTTAACTGGCGGCTATCACCTAAGGTGATAGCTAGATCAGTTGACGAGCGGCCACAGTATTAGCTGAAATGAAAGATAGAAAGAGAATTTAGTTATCTGGTGGCTCGAAGAGTTTAATAGTTAGTTATTTATTATTATTTATTCCAGGCGTTAATTTTTTTTTTGGGTGTTTGATAATTTATTTATTTATTTTGTTATTTATTATTCTGTTATTTAATTATTTATTTCATTATTTATTCCATTATTTGTTCCATTATTTATCTCATTATTTATTTAATTATCTATTTGTTCATACTTTTAATATTAATTTTTGTAGTGGCGATATTTCTTGTTATTTATATATTTTTTTGTGGTATCAGGATAAGAAATATTTATCGTAGTGAAGCATGTCGAAAGATAGGGATTTTGGGGGTAGACACGACCACCAGCTGGGGTCGATGGGTCCTCCTGGAGGAGATGAAGATGCTCCTCGGCCAACGGATGTAGAGGGTGCTGCTGGAGTAGAGCGCGAGCAACTGCTGGAGCTAGGCGACGTGAACTCGGCCAAATCATGGCTCGCTTCGGAGGAGAAGTCAGCAGCGAACGTGGCGATCGCGCAAGCGGCAGAGACCTATCGGAAGGCGCAGGGGGTGGGAGTAAGCCAGTCATTGCGAGATGAGATACGCCAAGGCTTCCTCGACATGATGAAGCTCTTAAATGAGGCTCTCAGGCCAGCAGATCCACGGCCGTCGCCCGCGGCTAGAGAGCAGACAGATCGGCAGCAACAACCAGCAGCAGCAGAAGCGTCAGCGCAGCAGAAGCAGGGTGCCATCCCGAAGGGAAGCAAACCGTGTCCACCACCTCCATTGGTCCCGCCGAAGCCAAAGCGAAGAGTGGACATATCGGCGGATTGGGCCAGCACGAGGATCACCAGCGTCCATGGCAGGAGGTATTAAAACACTTCCATGCGTTCCTCACCGTCCGAGACAAGGAGTGGTACCACGTACGTCAGTCTAGAGTCGCAGTCTGGGGGTGTGCCACGCCAAAGACATCCAGCTGTGGGCTGAAATGGGTACACAAATTAAACGAGAGCACTAAAAATGGATCGCAAAACTTCCCGGCAAGCGTGGGCCCCGCGTAGGGCGCCGTACGATCTGCTCGGATTCCTGGCCTCCTCCACAGCTACTAAGCATTTTATCGTTTCGCCAAACCTCGTTGTGGCACCTCTCGAAATCCTTGGTTGATGTTGCAGTTGGAGTGATTCCAGGAGGAGCTATCGATAGGCTAGAACAAGTAGCGATGGTTAGGGCAGCGCCCCCTTTTGGGCCATGGGCAAGATTCTACTTACATTGGTATCTAATTTGTAGAATATTCCGATTGTGATTTCTCTTAGATGGCCTTGGGGATGTCCGTTGACCCATCTTCGAGAGAGCCTGGGGAAGATGGTAGGGAACATTGCGTGATTATACGGATCACCGTTCAGTAGTACCCAAGAAGACAAACGTGGTAGACGGACGATTCTTACTAGTAGAAATTTTGTGAAATTTGTGAACAAGTGAGTTATTTTTTTTTTTTTTGTGATAAATTTAAAAATGTAAAATGTTTATTTTTTGGTTTAGGGAACCCGGGGTTCCATTATAAAGGGCCCCAGGATTCTTTTTTTTTGAAGAAAACAATATTTCTGGATCAGGCCGAATTACCTAAGCCACATTTTCGAGGAACACGTTATATTCTTTTTGGAGGAAGCACAACTTTTTGCAAGGATAATCCTAATCCACATAATCCTTTTCGAAGAGACACAAATTGTTTTCGGACGGAAGTATAAATTTAATTTCGAGGGAGCATAACTTTAAGATATAAGTTTGGATGGACATCGATTGACTCACGCAGGAATCAGGAAAAACTCTCACCATCGACAGCCCAGTCCACATTCTCGGACTCCAGATCTCCGGTGAGTCCATTCCGCGTCGGGGTGCCTCCGATAGTGGCCAATTTCCTTCGCGGGCGACTGGTGCCACGAGGTTGGCCAGCCCGTCCACATAAGCCTCCGAGTTCCTGGTGGTGCGTTTCCTGGTGGGCTGAGCCCAACCAGCACTTGCTGAAATTCAAAACAAATTAATACAATGTTTAATTAATAAGTAGTTTCCTTACCATATTGTCCAATTTAATTGCGCCCTTGTCCCAAGTTTCACTTTTGACCGACAGATTTCTGAAACTAAAAAGGTCGCTTAAACAAGATAAAGGATTGTGCATTATATAGTGATATCACTTACCGTTCGGCGTCCTTTCTTTTCCCGTGGAGCTCCTCAGGATTAGGGGACCCTAATTTTAAGCCGCGTTAACAAAAGAATTCTGCCAATATAAGGGGGCAGAACATTTCCGGTCCTTTTCTTAAAAATTTGCTTGGACCGCTAAATTTTAAGACGGCGGTCGATTGACGATACTGTGGCCTGTATGTGATTAAATTTTTTGATTAGATAAATATTAGTAACGATGTCAATTATACTCACCTGAGTAATTAAAGCCAGTTTGTAATGATGATGAATTGCTAGACCTTTTTCTGTGGGGGAGATGGAGTTAAGTTAGTCGCCTGGAGTGACTTGGTGACCCATTACGGGTGATGCGGGGATAATACTTACCAGGCATCCTATGTTGGGTGGGTACGCAGTGGCCAAGAACACCGATGGCCACCAAAGTTCCGAATTTCCGCCGCCTTGTATTTGAATGTTTACGTTTTTGGTTTGTTTACATTTTTGTTAGAGATCGTAGTAATTCAGTGTTGTGAGACATCGAGCAATCGATTTTATGTTGTCGGACTGGGCATTGGGGAGAACTTGGCCCAAAGAGATCGCTGAGCTAGCGGCACTGCCCACCCAAATAGCAGTTCGTAACACACTTTTTATTTATGTTAAAAAAAAAATTCCTTGCCCATTTTTAGCAAAAGCCGCTAAAGCGCAACTTTACCATTTTTTCACCTTTACTTTTTCGATATTTATTTCGTCTTTGATATAAGATGAGACATCAAATGATGTGTATTTGTTTTATTTGTGGACTCATTTGGTATATTTGGTTTGGTACTGCAGGCTGTGGACGTGACGTGACGACTTGGGCCGGAAGTCCGGTTTCAGAAGGACCCTTTAAAATACCAAATGAGCTTTGGAAGTACATATATTTAAAAAGAAACACACATATGTACATACAATCCAAAGACAATGTTCAATTTATTAATAATTTACGTATTTCTGTTTTATAAACTTAGAATTTGTACATTATGATAATTTTTTAAGCAATGCTTAAAAACTGCTGCCAAGTTTTTCAGCAAGGACACATGGTCTTTGGCTGTTTCTGATGATATCCAGTCCACGCTAAGCCTGAAAAGAAATAAATGTTATTAATACGTGATCCATTTAAAAAATGAAATTGGGAGCAACAAAATCAAGTACCTCTACTATCAGATACCTCTCAATCAGATACTCAAGGTCAATAGGGGAGACAACTTTTTAATAACATTTTGCTGCGTATATAATCTTCTGTATAAAATGCTTAAGGCGCTGGTGTGCTTAAAAAATTACATTCGCTGCTATTTACTACTAGAATCTAAATGATCACAGCAAAATACCGTAGTACCAAAATGCGTAAAACTAACATAATGAATATCAATCTCGATTAGTTGCCGAGATTTTGACGTTCATATGGAAATGTTTGGAAAGCGTATGTAAAACAGTCAATACGTAACGAATCATTAATTGGAATCAGGGACCGTAAATAATAATTATGAGTTTAAAAAAATTGAAGCCCAAAACAGTTTCCAAGAAAATTGGGAAAAATTGTCTTAAGTTAAATTTTTATGGCGAATTCAAAAACAAGATAAATGTTTTTTTTTTCAATTTTTATGAAAAAAATTGATTTTTAATACTTAAAATTAATTTTAATAATAAAAAATTAGTAATAATTATTAAATATACATTTTTATATAAAAATTACGCAATAACTTTTATTTTCTAATTTTTATTATATAAATTGAAAAATAAAAATTATTCGATAACTTTTATTTTAAAAATTGAAAATAAAGATTGAATCTATATATCTTTTGATCCGTAGAAGCCAGATCCAATATATATGTATATATGTGATCTACACATCAATACCTTTCAGATGGTATATAATAAGTTTGTATATACAGTGGAGGCCATAAGTATTTTGTCAAAATAAAAGTGAAATATACTCGAAACCTGAACTTGCTTCTTTTAACTTTTGGTATCAATGGAAAGGTAATTCAAATGCCTTTTGAATGATACCATACTTTTCTCAACTCATTCGATATTTATTGAACAGGGCAATTTAAAAAAAAAGTCAAAAAAAAACTTTTTCCCTCGGCTTCAAAACTAAAATTTTTGGATGCAAAAAGTTTCTTTAATCAAAAATAATAGGAACTGCAAAAAGAATTTTTCAAAAATAATTTTTCTTCTATTTTTTATGATTTTTTGAAAATGACTAGAAACACGCTTTTTAGCCATATTTTTCTCTTTTCCATACAAACTTTTTCGGACATTGTCACCTTCAAAAAATCATAAAAAATAGAAGAAAAATTATTTTGAAAAATTCTTTTTGCAGTTCCTATTATTTTTGATTAAAGAAACTTTTTGCATCCAAAAATTTTAGTTTTGAAGCCGAGGGAAAA
>NW_025064372.1:0-44444 GCF_018152265.1 Drosophila ficusphila | reverse complement strand
TGGGATCTGGTCACTTTTCTGCAAACCCATTTTTTGCAAATTTTGACAGGTCGGGGGTCATATAAAATTACAAAATATTGACCAAAAATTCGAAAACAAACCAATGATGCAGCTAGATAGATATTTTAATAACAAATTCAGAGAGGTATTCCACTTTTAAATCGGGTAAAAATTTCAAAAGTGATGGGCTAAGAAGTGCTGGGATCTGGTCACTTTTCTGCAAACCCATTTTTTGCAAATTTTGACAGGTCGGGGGTCATAAAAATTACAAAATATTGACCAAAAATTCGAAAATAAACCAATAATGCAGCTAGATAGATATTCTAATAACAAATTCAGAGAGGTATTCCACTTTAAATCGGGTAAAAATTTCAAAAGTTATGGGCTAAGCAGTGCTGGGATCTGGTCACTTTTCTGCAAACCCATTTTTTGCAAATTTTGACAGGTCGGGGGTCATAAAAAAATTACAAAATGTTGACCAAAAATTCAAAAACAAACCAATTATGCAGCTAGATAGATATTTTAATAACAAATTCAAAGAGGTATTCCACTTTTAAATCGGGTAAAAATTTCAAAAGTTATGGGCTAAGCAGTGCTGGGATCTGGTCACTTTTCTGCAAACCCATTTTTTGCCAATTTTTACAGGTCGGGGGTCATAAAAAATAACAAAATATTGACCAAAAATTCGAAAACAAACCAATGATGCAGCTAGATAGATATTTTAATAACAAATTCAGAGAGGTATTCCACTTTTAAATCGGGTAAAAATTTCAAAAGTTATGAGCTAAGCAGTGCTGGGATCTGGTCACTTTTCTGCAAACCCATTTTTTGCAAATTTTGACAGGTCGGGGGTCATAAAAAATTACAAAATATTGACCAAAAATTCGAAAACAAACCAATGATGCAGCTAGATAGATATTTTAATAACAAATTCAGAGAGGTATTCCACTTTTAAATCGGGTAAAAATTTCAAAAGTTGTGGGCTAAGCAGTGCTTGGATCTTGTCACTTTTCTGCAAACCCATTTTTTGCAAATTTTGACAGGTCGGGGGTCATAAAAAATTACAAAATATTGACCAAAAATTCGAAAATAAACCAATGATGCAGCTAGATAGATATTACAATAACAAATTCAGAGAGGTATTCCACTCTTAAATCGGGTAAAAATTTCAAAAGTTATGGGCTAAGCAGTGCTGGGATCTGGTCACTTTTCTGGAAACCCATTTTTTGCAAATTTTGACAGGTCGGGGGTCATAAAAATTACAAAACATTGACCAAAAATTCGAAAATAAACCAATGATGCAGCTAGATAAATATTTTAATAACAAATTCAGAGAGGTATTCCACTTTTAAATCGGGTAAAAATTTCAAAAGTTATGGGCTAAGCAGTGCTGGGATCTTGTCACTTTTCTGCAAACCATTTTTTTGCAAATATTGACAGGTCGGGGGTCACAAAAAATTACAAAATATTGACCAAAAAATTCGAAAATAAACCAATAATGCAGCTAGATAGATATTTTAACAACAAATTCAGAGAGGTATTCCACTTTTAAATCGGGTAAACATTTCAAAAGTTATGGGCTAAGCAGTGCTGGGATCTGGTCACTTTTCTGTAAACCCATTTTTTGCAAATTTTGACAGGTCGGGGGTCATAAAAAATTACAAAACATTGACCAAAAATTCGAAAATAAACCAATGATGCAGCTAGATAGATATTTTAACAACAAATTCAGAGAGGTATTCCACTTTTAAATCGGGTAAACATTTCAAAAGTTATGGGCTAAGCAGTGCTGGGATCTGGTCACTTTTCTGCAAACCCATTTTTTGCAAATTGTGACAGGTCGGGGGTCATAAAAAATTACAAAACATTGACCAAAAATTCGAAAATAAACCAATGATGCAGCTAGATAGATATTTTAACAACAAATTCAGAGAGGTATTCCACTTTTAAATCGGGTAAACATTTCAAAAGTTATGGGCTAAGCAGTGCTGGGATCTGGTCACTTTTCTGTAAACCCATTTTTTGCAAATTGTGACAGGTCGGGGGTCATAAAAAATTACAAAATATTGACCAAAAATTCGAAAATAAACCAATAATGCAGCTAGATAGATATTCTAATAACAAATTCAGAGAAGTATTCCACTTTTAAATCGGGTAAAAATTTCAAAAGTTATGGGCTAAGCAGTGCTGGGATCTGGTCACTTTTCTGCAAACCCATTTTTTGCAAATTTTGACTGGTCGGGGGTCATATAAAACTACAAAATATTGACCAAAAATTCGAAAATAAACCAATTATGCAGCTAATAGATATTTTAATAACAAATTCAGAGAGGTATTCCACTTTTAAATCGGGTAAAAATTTTAAAAGTTATGGGCGAAGCAGTGCTGGGATCAGGTCACTTTTCTGCAAACCCATTTTTTGCAAATTTTGACAGGTCGGGGGTCATAAAAAATTACAAAATATTAACCAAAAATTCGAAAATAAACCAATGATGCAGCTAGATAGATATTTTAATAACAAATTCAGAGAGGTAATTAACTTTTAAATCGGGTAAAAATTTCAAAGTTATGGGCTAAGCAGTGCTGGGATCTGGTCACTTTTCTGGAAACCCATTTTTTGCAAATTTTGACAGGTCGGGGTCATAAAAAATTACAAAACATTGACCAAAAATTCGAAAATAAACCAATGATGCAGCTAGATAGATATTTTAACAACAAATTCAGAGAGGTATTCCACTTTTAAATCGGGTAAAAATTTCAAAAAGTGATGGGCTAAGCAGTGCTGGGATCTGGTCACTTTTCTGGAAACCCATTTTTTGCAAATTTTGACAGGTCGGGGGTCATAAAAAATTACAAAACATTGACCAAAAATTCGAAAATAAACCAATAATGCAGCTAGATAGATATTTTAATAACAAATTCAGAGAGGTATTCCACTTTTAAATCGGGTAAAAATTTCAAAAGTTATGGGCTAAGCAGTGCTGGGATCTGGTCACTTTTCTGCAAACCCATTTTTTGCAAATTTTGACAGGTCGGGGGTCATAAAAAATTACAAAATTTCAACCAAAAATTCGAAAATAAACCATAAATGCAGCTAGATAGATATTTTAATATAAAATTCAGAGAGGTATTCCACTTTTAAATCGGGTAAAAATTTCAAAAAGTGAGGGGCTAAGCAGTGCTGGGATCTGGTCACTTTTCTGCAAACCCATTTTTTGCAAATTTTGACAGGTCGGGGTCATAAAAAATTACAAAATATTGACCAAAAATTCGAAAATAAACCAATGATGCAGCTAGATAGATATTTTAATAACAAATTCAGAGAGGTAATTAACTTTTAAATCGGGTAAAAATTTCAAAAGTTATGGGCTAAGCAGTGCTGGGATCTGGTCACTTTTTTTGAAACCCATTTTTTGCAAATTTTGACAGGTCGGGGTCATAAAAAATTACAAAACATTGACCAAAAATTCGAAAATAAACCAATGATGCAGCTAGATAGATATTTTAACAACAAATTCAGAGAGGTATTTCACTTTTAAATCGGGTAAAAATTTCAAAAGTTATGGGCTAAGCAGTGCTGGGATCTGGTCACTTTTCTGGAAACCCATTTTTTGCAAATTTTGACAGGTCGGGGGTCATAAAAAATTACAAAACATTGACCAAAAAATTCGAAAATAAACCAATGATGCAGCTAGATAGATATTTTAATAGCAAATTCAGAGAGGTATTCCATTTTTAAATCGGGTAAAAATTTCAAAAGTTATGGGCTAAGCAGTGCTGGGATCTGGTCACTTTTCTGAAACCCATTTTTTGCAAATTTTGATAGGTCGGGGGTCATAAAAAATTACAAAATATTGACCAAAAATTCGAAAATAAACCAATGATGCAGCTAGATAAATATTTTAATAACAAATTCAGAGAGGTATTCCACTTTTAAATCGGGTAAAAATTTCAAAAGTTATGGGCTAAGCAGTGCTAGGATCTGGTCACTTTTCTGCAAACCCATTTTTTGCAAATTTTGACAGGTCGGGGGTCATAAAAAATTACAAAATATCAACCAAAAACTCGAAAACAAACCAATAATGCAGCTAGATAGATATTTTAATAACAAATTCAGAGAGGTATTCCACTTTTAAATCGGGTAAAAATTTCAAAAGTTATGGGCTAAGCAGTGCTGGGATCTGGTCACTTTTCTGCAAACCCATTTTTGCAAATATTGACAGGTCGGGGGTCACAAAAAATGACAAAATATTGACCAAAAATTCGAAAATAAACCAATAATGCAGCTAGATAGATATTTTAATAACAAATTCAGAGAGGTATTCCACTTTTAAATCGGGTAAAAATTTCAAAAGTTATGGGCTAAGCAGTGCTGGGATCTGGTCACTTTTCTGAAACCCATTTTTTGCAAATTTTGACAGGTCGGGGGTCATAAAAAATTACAAAACATTGACCAAAAATTCGAAAACAAACCAATGATGCAGCTAGATAGATATTTTAATAACAAATTCAGAGAGGTATTCCACTTTTAAATCGGGTAAAAATTTCAATAGTGATGGGCTAAGAAGTGCTGGGATCTGGTCACTTTTCTGCAAACCCATTTTTTGCAAATTTTGACAGGTCGGGGGTCATAAAAAATTACAAAATATTGACCAAAAATTCGAAAATAAACCAATGATGCAGCTAGATAAATATTTTAATAACAAATTCAGAGAGGTATTCCACTTTTAAATCGGGTAAAAATTTCAAAAGTTATGGGCTAAGCAGTGCTGGGATCTGGTCACTTTTCTGCAAACCCATTTTTTGCAAATTTTGACAGGTCGAGGGTCATAAAAAATTACAAAATATTGACCAAAAATTCGAAAATAAACCAATGATGCAGCTAGATAGATATTTTAATAACAAATTCAGAGAGGTATTCCACTTTTAAATCGGGTAAAAATTTCAAAAGTTATGGGCTAAGCAGGGCTGGGATCTGGTCACTTTTCTGGAAACCCATTTTTTGCAAATTTTGACAGGTCGGGGGTCATAAAAAATTACAAAATATTGACCAAAAATTCGAAAATAAACCAATGATGCAGCTAGATAGATATTTTAATAACAAATTCAGAGAGGTATTTCACTTTTAAATCGGGTAAAAATTTCAAAAGTTATGGGCTAAGCAGTGCTGGGATCTGGTCACTTTTCTGGAAACCCATTTTTTGCAAATTTTGACAGGTCGGGGGTCATAAAAAATTACAAATTATTGACCAAAAATTCGAAAATAAACCAATAATGCAGCTAGATAAATATTTTAATAACAAATTCAGAGAGGTATTCCACTCTTAAATCGGGTAAAAATTTCAAAAGTTATGGGCTAAGCAGTGCTGGGATCTGGTCACTTTTCTGCAAACCCATTTTTTGCAAATTTTGACAGGTCGGGGGTCATAAAAAATTACAAAACATTGACCAAAAATTCGAAAATAAACCAATAATGCAGCTAGATAGATATTTTAATAACAAATTCAGAGAGGTATTCGACTTTTAAATCGGGTAAAAATTTCAAAAGTTGTGGGCTAAGCAGTGCTTGGATCTTGTCACTTTTCTGCAAACCCATTTTTTGCAAATTTTGACAGGTCGGGGGTCATAAAAAATTACAAAATATTGACCAAAAATTCGAAAATAAACCAATGATGCAGCTAGATAGATATTTTAATAACAAATTCAGAGAGGTATTCCACTTTTAAATCGGGTAAAAATTTCCAAAGTTATGGGCTAAGCAGTGCTGGGATCTGGTCACTTTTCTGGAAACCCATTTTTTGCAAATTTTGACAGGTCGGGGGTCATAAAAAATTACAAAACATTGACCAAAAATTCGAAAATAAACCAATGATGCAGCTAGATAAATATTTTAATAACAAATTCAGAGAGGTATTCCACTTTTAAATCGGGTAAAAATTTCAAAAGTTATGGGCTAAGCAGTGCTGGGATCTGGTCACTTTTCTGCAAACCCATTTTTTGCAAATATTGATAGGTCGGGGGTCATAAAAAATTACAAAATATTGACCAAAAATTCGAAAATAAACCAATAATGCAGCTAGATAGATATTTTAATAACAAATTCAGAGAGGTATTCCACTTATAAATCGGGTAAAAATTTCAAAAATTATGGGCTAAGCAGTGCTGGGATCTGGTCACTTTTCTGGAAACCCATTTTTTGCAAATTTTGATAGGTCGGGGGTCATAAAAAATTACAAAATATTGACCAAAAATTCGAAAATAAACCAATGATGCAGCTAGATAGATATTTTAATAACAAATTCAGAGAGGTATTCCACTTTTAAATCGGGTAAAAATTTCAAAAGTTATGGGCTAAGCAGTGCTGGGATCTGGTCACTTTTCTGCAAACCCATTTTTTGCAAATTTTGACAGGTTGGGGGTCATAAAAAATTACAAAATATCAACCAAAAATTCGAGAACAAACCAATAATGCAGCTAGATAGATATTTTAATAACAAATTCAGAGAGGTATTCCACTATTAAATCGGGTAAAAATTTCAAAAGTTATGGGCTAAGCAGTGCTGGGATCTGGTCACTTTTCTGGAAACCCATTTTTTGCAAATTTTGACAGGTCGGGGGTCATAAAAAATTACAAAATATCAACCAAAAATTCGAAAACAAACCAATAATGCAGCTAGATAGATATTTTAATAACAAATTCAGAGAGGTATTGCACTTTTAAATCGGGTAAAAATTTCAAAAGTTATGGGCTAAGCAGTGCTGGGATCTGGTCACTTTTCTGGAAACCCATTTTTTGCAAATTTTGACAGGTCGAGGGTCATAAAAATTTACAAAATATTGACCAAAAATTCGAAAATAAACCAATAATGCATCTAGATAGATATTTTAATAACAAATTCAGAGAGGTATTCCACTTTTAAATCGGGTAAAAATTTCAAAAGTTATGGGCTAAGCAGTGCTGGGATCTGGTCACTTTTCTGCAAACCCATTTTTTGCAAATTTTGACAGGTTGGGGGTCATAAAAAATTACAAAATATCAACCAAAAATTCGAGAACAAACCAATAATGCAGCTAGATAGATATTTTAATAACAAATTCAGAGAGGTATTCCACTATTAAATCGGGTAAAAATTTCAAAAGTTATGGGCTAAGCAGTGCTGGGATCTGGTCACTTTTCTGGAAACCCATTTTTTGCAAATTTTGACAGGTCGGGGGTCATAAAAAATTACAAAATATCAACCAAAAATTCAAAAACAAACCAATAATGCAGCTAGATAGATATTTTAATAACAAATTCAGAGAGGTATTCCACTTTTAAATCGGGTAAAAATTTCAAAAGTTATGGGCTAAGCAGTGCTGGGATCTGGTCACTTTTCTGCAAACCCATTTTTGCAAATATTGACAGGTCGGGGGTCACAAAAATTACAAAATATTGACCAAAAATTCGAAAATAAACCAATAATGCAGCTAGATAGATATTTTAATAACAAATTCAGAGAGGTATTCTCTTTTAAATCGGGTAAAAATTTCAAAAATTATGGGCTAAGCAGTGCTGGGATCTGGTCACTTTTCTGGAAACCCATTTTTTGCAAATTTTGATAGGTCGGGGGTCATAAAAAATTACAAAATATCAACCAAAAATTCGAAAACAAACCATTAATGCAGCTAGATAGATATTTTAATAACAAATTCAGAGAGGTATTCCACTTTTAAATCGGGTAAAAATTTCAAAAGTTATGGACTAAGCAGTGCTGGGATCTGGTCACTTTTCTGCAAACCCATTTTTGCAAATTTTGACAGGTCGGGGGTCATAAAAAATTACAAAATATTGACCAAAAATTCGAAAATAAACCAATGATGCAGCTAGATAGATATTTTAATAACAAATTTAGAGAGGTATTTCACTTTTAAATCGGGTAAAAATTTCAAAATTTATGGGCTAAGCAGTGCTGGGATCTGGTCACTTTTCTGGAAACCCATTTTTTGCAAATTTTGACAGGTCGGGGGTCATAAAAAATTACAAAACATTGACCAAAAATTCGAAAATAAACCAATGATGCAGCTAGATAGATATTTTAATAACAAATTCAGAGAGGTATTCCACTTTTAAATCGGGTAAAAATTTCAAAAGTTATTGGCTAAGCAGTGCTGGGATCTGGTCACTTTTCTGGAAACCCATTTTTTGCAAATTTTGACAGGTCGAGGGTCATAAAAAATTACAAAATATTGACCAAAAATTCGAAAATAAACCAATAATGCAGCTAGATAGATATTTTAATAACAAATTCAGAGAGGTATTCCACTTTTAAATCGGGTAAAAATTTCAAAAGTTATGGACTAAGCAGTGCTGGGTTCTGGTCACTTTTCTGCAAACCCATTTTTTGCAAATTTTGACAGGTCGGGGGTCATAAAAAATTACAAAATATTGACCAAAAATTCAAAAATAAACCAATAATGCAGCTAGATAGATATTTTAATAACAAATTCAGAGAGGTATTCCACTTTTAAATCGGGTAAAAATTTCAAAAGTTATGGGCTAAGCAGTGCTGGGATCTGGTCACTTTTCTGCAAACCCATTTTTTGCAAATTTTGACAGGTTGGGGGTCATAAAAAATTACAAAATATCAACCAAAAATTCGAAAACAAACCAATAATGCAGCTAGATAGATATTTTAATAACAAATTCAGAGAGGTATTCCACTTTTAAATCGGGTAAAAATTTCAAAAGTTATGGGCTAAGCAGTGCTGGGATCTGGTCACTTTTCTGGAAACCCATTTTTTGCAAATTTTGACAGGTCGGGGGTCATAAAAAATTACAAAATATCAACCAAAAATTCAAAAACAAACCAATAATGCAGCTAGATAGATATTTTAATAACAAATTCAGAGAGGTATTGCACTTTTAAATCGGGTAAAAATTTCAAAAGTTATGGGCTAAGCAGTGCTGGGATCTGGTCACTTTTCTGGAAACCCATTTTTTGCAAATTTTGACAGGTCGAGGGTCATAAAAAATTTGCAAAATATTGACCAAAAATTCGAAAATAAACCAATAATGCATCTAGATAGATATTTTAATAACAAATTCAGAGAGGTATTCCACTTTTAAATCGGGTAAAAATTTCAAAAGTTATGGGCTAAGCAGTGCTGGGATCTGGTCACTTTTCTGCAAACCCATTTTTTGCAAATTTTGATAGGTCGGGGGTCAAAAAAAATTACAAAATATTGACCAAAAATTCGAAAATAAACCAATGATGCAGCTAGATAAATATTTTAATAACAAATTCAGAGAGGTATCCCACTTTTAAATCGGGTAAAAATTTCAAAAGTTATGGGCTAAGCAGTGCTGGGATCTGGTCACTTTTCTGCAAACCCATTTTTTGCAAATTTTCACAGGTCGGGGGTCATAAAAAATTACAAAATATTGACCAAAAATTCGAAAACAAACCAATAATGCAGCTAGATAGATATTTTAATAACAAATTCAGAGAGGTATTCCACTTTTAAATCGGGTAAAAATTTCAAAAGTTATGGGCTAAGCAGTGCTGGGATCTGGTCACTTTTCTGCAAACCCATTTTTTGCAAATATTGACAGGTCGGGGGTCACAAAAAATTACAAAATATTGACCAAAAATTCGAAAATAAACCAATAATGCAGCTAGATAGATATTTTAATAACAAATTCAGAGAGGTATTCTACTTTTAAATCGGGTAAAAATTTCAAAAATTATGGGCTAAGCAGTGCTGGGATCTGGTCACTTTTCTGGAAACCCATTTTTTGCAAATTTTGATAGGTCGGGGGTCATAAAAAATTACAAAATATCAACCAAAAATTCGAAAACAAACCATTAATGCAGCTAGATAAATATTTTAATAACAAATTCAGAGAGGTATTCCACTTTTAAATCGGGTAAAAATTTCAAAAGTTATGGACTAAGCAGTGCTGGGATCTGGTCACTTTTCTGGAAACCCATTTTTTGCAAATTTTGACAGGTCGGGGGTCATAAAAAATTACAAAACATTGACCAAAAATTCGAAAATAAACCAATGATGCAGCTAGATAGATATTTTAATAACAAATTTAGAGAGGTATTCCACTTTTAAATCGGGTAAAAATTTCAAAAGTTATGGGCTAAGCAGTGCTGGGATCTGGTCACTTTTCTGGAAACCCATTTTTTGCAAATTTTGACAGGTCGGGGGTCATAAAAAATTACAAAACATTGACCAAAAATTCGAAAATAAACCAATGATGCAGCTAGATAGATATTTTAATAACAAATTTAGAGAGGTATTCCACTTTTAAATCGGGTAAAAATTTCAAAAGTTATGGGCTAAGCAGTGCTGGGATCTGGTCACTTTTCTGGAAACCCATTTTTTGCAAATTTTGACAGGTCGAGGGTCATAAAAAATTACAAAATATTGACCAAAAATTCGAAAATAAACCAATGATGCAGCTAGATAGATATTTTAATAACAAATTCAGAGAGGTATTCCACTTTTAAATCGGGTAAAAATTTCAAAAGTTATGGGCTAAGCAGTGCTGGGATCTGGTCACTTTTCTGCAAACCCATTTTTTGCAAATTTTGACAGGTCGAGGGTCATAAAAAATTACAAAATATTGACCAAAAATTCGAAAATAAACCAATAATGCAGCTAGATAGATATTTTAATAACAAATTCAGAGAGGTATTCCACTTTTAAATCGGGTAAAAATTTCAAAAGTTATGGGCTAAGCAGTGCTGGGATCTGGTCACTTTTCTAGAAACCCATTTTTTGCAAATTTTGACAGGTCGGGGGTCATAAAAAATTACAAAATATTGACCAAAAATTCGAAAATAAACCAATGATGCAGCTAGATAGATATTTTAATAACAAATTCAGAGAGGTAATTAACTTTTAAATCGGGTAAAAATTTCAAAAGTTATGGGCTAAGCAGTGCTGGGATCTGGTCACTTTTCTGCAAACCCATTTTTTGCAAATTTTGACAGGTCGGGGGTGATAAAAAACTACAAAATATTGACCAAAAATTGGAAAATAAACCAATGATGCAGCTAGATAGATATTTTAATACCAAATTCTGAGAGGTATTCCACTTTTAAATCGGGTAAAAATTTCAAAAATTATGGGCTAAGCAGTGCTGGGATCTGGTCACTTTTCTGGAAACCCATTTTTTGCAAATTTTGACAGGTCGGGGGTCATAAAAAATTACAAAATATTGACCAAAAATTCGAAAATAAACCAAGGATGCAGCTAGATAGATATTTTAATAACAAACTCAGAGAGGTATTCCACTTTTAAATCGGGTAAAAATTTCAAAAGTTATGGGCTAAGCAGTGCTGGGATCTGGTCACTTTTCTGCAAACCCATTTTTTGCAAATTTTGACAGGTCGGGGGTCATAAAAAATTACAAAACATTGACCAAAAATTCGAAAACAAACCAATGATGCAGCTAGATAGATATTTTAATAACAAATTCAGAGAGGTATTCCACTTTTAAATCGGGTAAAAATTTCAAAAGTTATGGGCTAAGCAGTGCTGGGATCTGGTCACTTTTCTGCAAACCCATTTTTTGCAAATTTTGACAGGTCGGGGGTCATAAAAAATTACAAAATATTGACCAAAAATTCGAAAATAAACCAATAATGCAGCTAGATAAATATTTTAATAACAAATTCAGAGAGGTATTGCACTTTTAAATCGGGTAAAAATTTCAAAAGTTATGGGCTAAGCAGTGCTGGGATCTGGTCACTTTTCTGCAAACCCATTTTTTGCAAATTTTGACAGGTCGAGGGTCATAAAAAATTACAAAATATTGACCAAAAATTCGAAAATAAACCAATAATGCAGCTAGATAGATATTTTAATAACAAATTCAGAGAGGTATTCCACTTTTAAATCGGGTAAAAATTTCAAAAGTTATGGGCTAAGCAGTGCTGGGATCTGGTCACTTTTCTAGCAAACCCATTTTTTGCAAATTTTGACAGGTCGGGGGTCATAAAAAATTACAAAATATTGACCAAAAATTCGAAAATAAACCAATGATGCAGCTAGATAGATATTTTAATAACAAATTCAGAGAGGTATTACACTTTTAAATCGGGTAAAAATTTCAAAAGTTATGGGCTAAGCAGTGCTGGGATCTGGTCACTTTTCTGCAAACCCATTTTTTGCAAATTTTGACAGGTCGGGGGTGATAAAAAACTACAAAATATTGACCAAAAATTGGAAAATAAACCAATGATGCAGCTAGATAGATATTTTAATAACAAATTCTGAGAGGTATTCCACTTTTAAATCGGGTAAAAATTTCAAAAATTATGGGCTAAGCAGTGCTGGGATCTGGTCACTTTTCTGGAAACCCATTTTTTGCAAATTTTGACAGGTCGGGGGTCAAAAAAAAATTACAAAATATTGACCAAAAATTCGAAAATAAACCAATGATGCAGCTAGATAAATATTTTAATAACAAATTCAGAGAGGTATTCCACTTTTAAATCGGGTAAAAATTTCAAAAGTTATGGGCTAAGCAGTGCTGGGATCTGGTCACTTTTCTGCAAACCCATTTTTGCAAATTTTGACAGGTCGGGGGTCATAAAAAATGACAAAATATTGACCAAAAATTCGAAAATAAACCAATGATGCAGCTAGATAGATATTTTAATAACAAATTCAGAGAGGTAATTACACTTTTAAATCGGGTAAAAATTTCAAAAGTTATGGGCTAAGCAGTGCTGGGATCTGGTCACTTTTCTGCAAACCCATTTTTTGCAAATTTTGACAGGTCGGGGGTCATAAAAAATTACAAAATATTGACCAAAAATTCGAAAATAAACCAAAGATGCAGCTAGATAGATATTTTAATAACAAACTCAGAGAGGTATTCCACTTTTAAATCGGGTAAAAATTTCAAAAGTTATGGGCTAAGCAGTGCTGGGATCTGGTCACTTTTCTGCAAACCCATTTTTTGCAAATTTTGACAGGTCGGGGGTCATAAAAAATTACAAAATATTGACCAAAAATTCGAAAATAAACCAATAATGCAGCTAGATAGATATTTTAATAACAAATTCAGAGAGGTATTCCACTTTTAAATCGGGTAAAAATTTCAAAAGTTATGGGCTAAGCAGTGCTGGGATCTGGTCACTTTTCTGGAAACCCATTTTTTGCAAATTTTGACAGGTCGGGGGTCATAAAAAATTACAAAATATTGACCAAAAATTCGAAAATAAACCAATGATGCAGCTAGATAGATATTTTAATAACAAATTCAGAGAGGTATTCCACTTTTAAATCGGGTAAAAATTTCAAAAGTGATGGGCTAAGCAGTGCTGGGATCTGGTCACTTTTCTGCAAACCCATTTTTTGCAAATTTTGACAGGTCGGGGGTCATAAAAAATTACAAAATATTGACCAAAAATTCGAAAATAAACCAATAATGCAGCTAGATAGATATTTTAATAACAAATTCAGAGAGGTATTCCACTTTTAAATCGGGTAAAAATTTCAAAAGTTATGGGCTAAGCAGTGCTGGGATCTGGTCACTTTTCTGCAAACCCATTTTTTGCAAATTTTGACAGGTCGGGGGTGATAAAAAATTACAAAATATTGACCAAAAATTCAAAAATAAACCAATAATGCAGCTAGATAGATATTTTAATAACAAACTCAGAGAGGTATTCCACTTTTAAATCGGGTAAAAATTTCAAAAGTTATGGGCTAAGCAGTGCTGGGATCTGGTCACTTTTCTGCAAACCCATTTTTTGCAAATTTTGACAGGTCGGGGGTCATAAAAAATTACAAAATATTGACCAAAAATTCAAAAATAAGCCAAAGAATGCAGCTAGATAGATATTCTAATAACAAACTCAGAGAGGTATTCCACTTTTAAATCGGGTAAAAATTTCAAAAGTTATGGGCTAAGCAGTGCTGGGATCTGGTCACTTTTCTGCAAACCCATTTTTTGCAAATTTTGACAGGTCGGGGGGTCATAAAAAATTACAAAATATTGACCAAAAAATTCGAAAATAAACCAATAATGCAGCTAGATAGATATTTTAATAACAAACTCAGAGAGGTATTCCACTTTTAAATCGGGTAAAAATTTCAAAAGTTATGGGCTAAGCAGTGCTGGGATCTGGTCACTTTTCTGCAAACCCATTTTTTGCAAATTTTGACAGGTCGGGGGTCATAAAAAATTACAAAATATTGACCAAAAATTCGAAAATAAACCAATAATGCAGCTAGATAGATATTTTAATAACAAACTCAGAGAGGTATTCCACTTTTAAATCGGGTAAAAATTTCAAAAGTTATGGGCTAAGCAGTGCTGGGATCTGGTCACTTTTCTGCAAACCCATTTTTTGCAAATTTTGACAGGTCGGGGGTCATAAAAAATTACAAAATATCGACCAAAAATTCGAAAATAAACCAATAATGCAGCTAGATAGATATTTTAATAACAAATTCAGAGAGGTATTCCACTTTTAAATCGGGTAAAAATTTCAAAAGTTATGGGCTAAGCAGTGCTGGGATCTGGTCACTTTTCTGCAAACCCATTTTTTGCAAATTTTGACAGGTCGGGGGTCATAAAAAATTACAAAATATTGACCAAAAATTCGAAAATAAACCAATAATGCAGCTAGATAGATATTTTAATAACAAATTTAGAGAGGTATTTCACTTTTAAATCGGGTAAAAATTTCAAAAGTTATGGGCTAAGCAGTGCTGGGATCTGGTCACTTTTCTGCAAACCCATTTTTTGCAAATTTTGACAGGTCGGGGGTCATAAAAAATTACAAAATATTGACCAAAAATTCGAAAATAAACCAAAAATGCAGCTAGATAGATATTTTAATAACAAACTCAGAGAGGGTATTCCACTTTTAAATCGGGTAAAAATTTCAAAAGTTATGGGCTAAGCAGTGCTGGGATCTGGTCACTTTTCTGCAAACCCATTTTTTGCAAATTTTGACAGGTCGGGGGTGATCAAAAATTACAAAATATTGACCAAAAATTGGAAAATAAACCAATGATGCAGCTAGATAGATATTTTAATAACAAATTCAGAGAGGTATTCCACTTTTAAATCGGGTAAAAATTTCAAAAATTATGGGCTAAGCAGTGCTGGGATCTGGTCACTTTTCTGCAAACCCATTTTTTGCAAATTTTGACAGGTCGGGGGTCATAAAAAATTACAAAATATTGACCAAAAATTCGAAAATAAACCAATAATGCAGCTAGATAGATATTTTAATAACAAATTCAGAGAGGTATTCCACTTTTAAATCGGGTAAAAATTTCAAAAGTTATGGGCTAAGCAGTGCTGGGATCTGGTCACTTTTCTGGAAACCCATTTTTTGCAAATTTTGACAGGTCGGGGGTCATAAAAAATTACAAAATATTGACCAAAAATTCGAAAATAAACCAATGATGCAGCTAGATAGATATTTTAATAACAAATTCAGAGAGGTATTCCACTTTTAAATCGGGTAAAAATTTCAAAAGTTATGGGCTAAGCAGTGCTGGGATCTGGTCACTTTTCTGCAAACCCATTTTTTGCAAATTTTGACAGGTCGGGGGTCATAAAAAATTACAAAATATCAACCAAAAATTCGAAAACAAACCAATAATGCAGCTAGATAGATATTTTAATAACAAATTCAGAGAGGTATTCCACTTTTAAATCGGGTAAAAATTTCAAAAGTTATTGGCTAAGCAGTGCTGGGATCTGGTCACTTTTCTGGAAACCCATTTTTTGCAAATTTTGACAGGTCGGGGGTCATAAAAAATTACAAAATTGTGACCAAAAATTCGAAAATAAACCAATGATGCAGCTAGATAGATATTTTAATAACAAATTCAGAGAGGTATCCCACTTTTAAATTGGGTAAAAATTTTAAAAGTAATGGGCTAAGCAGTGCTGGGATCTGGTCACTTTTCTGGAAACCCATTTTTTGCAAGTTTTAACAGGTCGGGGGTCTTAAAAAATTACAAAACATTGACCAAAAATTCGAAAATAAACCAATGATGCAGCTAGATAGATATTTTAATAACAAATTTAGAGAGGTATTTCACTTTTAAATCGGGTAAAAATTTTAAAATTTATGGGCTAAGCAGTGCTGGGATCTGGTCACTTTTCTGGAAACCCATTTTTTGCAAATTTTGACAGGTCGGGGGTCATAAAAAATTACAAAATATTGACCAAAAATTCGAAAATAAACCAATGATGCAGCTAGATAGATATTTTAATAACAAATTCAGAGAGGTATTCCACTTTTAAATCGGGTAAAAATTTCAAAAGTTATGGGCTAAGCAGTGCTGGGATCTGGTCACTTTTCTGAAAACCCATTTTTTGCAAATTTTGACAAAATATTGACCAAAAATTCGAAAACAAACCAATGATGCAGCTAGATAGATATTTTAATAACAAACTCAGAGAGGTATTCCACTTTTAAATCGGGTAAAAATTTCAAAAGTTATGGGCTAAGCAGTGCTGGGATCTGGTCACTTTTCTGGAAACCCATTTTTTGCAAATTTTGACAGGTCGGGGGTCATAAAAAATTACAAAACATTGACCAAAAATTCGAAAATAAACCAATGATGCAGCTAGATAGATATTTTAATAACAAATTCAGAGAGGTATTCCACTTTTAAATCGGGTAAAAATTTCAAAAGTTATGGGCTAAGCAGTGCTGGGATCTGGTCACTTTTCTGCAAACCCATTTTTTGCAAATTTTGACAGGTCGGGGGTCATAAAAAATTACAAAATATTGACCAAAAATTCGAAAATAAACCAATAATGCAGCTAGATAGATATTTTAATAACAAATTCAGAGAGGTATTCCACTTTTAAATCGGGTAAAAATTTCAAAAGTTATGGGCTAAGCAGTGCTGGGATCTGGTCACTTTCCTGCAAACCCATTTTTTGCAAATTTTGACAGGTCGGGGGTCATAAAAAATTACAAAACATTGACCAAAAATTCGAAAATAAACCAATGATGCAGCTAGATAGATATTTTAATAACAAATTCAGAGAGGTATTCCACTTTTAAATCGGGTAAAAATTTCAAAAGTTATGGGCTAAGCAGTGCTGGGATCTGGTCACTTTTCTGCAAACCCATTTTTTGCAAATTTTGACAGGTCGGGGGTCATAAAAAATTACAAAATATTGACCAAAAATTCGAAAAATAAACCAATGATGCAGCTAGATAGATATTTTAATAACAAATTCAGAGAGGTACTCCACTTTTAAATCGGGTAAAAATTTCAAAAGTTATGGGCTAAGCAGTGCTGGGATCTGGTCACTTTTCTGCAAACCCATTTTTTGCAAATTTTGACAGGTCGGGGGTCATAAAAAATTACAAAATATTGACCAAAAATTCGAAAAAAAAACCAATGATGCAGCTAGATAGATATTTTAATAACAAATTCAGAGAGGTATTCCACTTTTAAATCGGGTAAAAATTTCAAAAGTTATGGGCTAAGCAGTGCTGGGATCTGGTCACTTTTCTGCAAACCCATTTTTTGCAAATTTTGACAGGTCGGGGGTCATAAAAAATTACAAAATATCGACCAAAAATTCGAAAATAAACCAATAAATGCAGCTAGATAGATATTTTAATAACAAATTCAGAGAGGTATTCCACTTTTAAATCGGGTAAAAATTTAAAAAGTTAGGGGCTAAGCAGTGCTGGGATCTGGTCACTTTTCTGCAAACCCATTTTTTGCCAATTTTGACAGGTCGGGGGTCATAAAAAATTACAAAATATTGACCAAAAATTCGAAAATAAACCAATAATGCAGCTAGATAGATATTTTAATAACAAATTCAGAGAGGTATTCCACTTTTAAATCGGGTAAAAATTTCAAAAGTTATGGGCTAAGCAGTGCTGGGATCTGGTCACTTTTCTGCAAACCCATTTTTTGCAAATTTTGACAGGTCGGGGGTCATAAAAAACTACAAAATATTGACCAAAAATTCAAAAATAAACCAAAATGCAGCTAGATAGATATTTTAATAACAAATTCAGAGAGGTATTCCACTTTTAAATCGGGTAAAAATTTCAAAAGTTATGGGCTAATCAGTGCTGGGGTCTGGTCACTTTTCTGCAAACCCATTTTTTGCAAATTTTGACAGGTCGGGGGTCATAAAAAATTACAAAATATTGACCAAAAATTCGAAAATAAACCAATGATGCAGCTAGATAGATATTTTAATAACAAATTCAGAGAGGTATTCCACTTTTAAATCGGGTAAAAATTTCAAAAGTTATGGGCTAAGCAGTGCTGGGATCTGGTCACTTTTCTGAAAACCCATTTTTTGCAAATTTTGACAGGTCGGGGGTCATAAAAAATTACAAAATATTGACCAAAAATTCGAAAATAAACCAATAATGCAGCTAGATAGATATTTTAATAACAAACTCAGAGAGGTATTCCACTTTTAAATCGGGTAAAAATTTCAAAAGTTATGGGCTAAGCAGTGCTGGGATCTGGTCACTTTTCTGCAAACCCATTTTTTGCAAATTTTGACAGGTCGGGGGTCATAAAAAATTACAAAATATTGACCAAAAATTCGAAAATAAACCAATAATGCAGCTAGATAGATATTTTAATAACAAATTCAGAGAGGTATTCCACTTTTAAATCGGGTAAAAATTTCAAAAGTTATGGGCTAAGCAGTGCTGGGATCTGGTCACTTTTCTGCAAAACCCATTTTTTGCAAATTTTGACAGGTCGGGGGTCATAAAAAATTACAAAATATTGACCAAAAATTCGAAAATAAACCAATAATGCAGCTAGATAGATATTTTAACAACAAATTCAGAGAGGTATTCCACTTTTAAATCGGGTAAAAATTTCAAAAGATTGGGCTAAGCAGTGCTGGGATCTGGTCACTTTCCTGCAAACCCATTTTTTGCAAATTTTGACAGGTCGGGGGGTCATAAAAAATTACAAAACATTGACCAAAAATTCGAAAATAAACCAATGATGCAGCTAGATAGATATTTTAATAACAAATTCAGAGAGGTATTCCACTTTTAAATCGGGTAAAAATTTCAAAAGTTATGGGCTAAGCAGTGCTGGGATCTGGTCACTTTTCTGCAAACCCATTTTTTGCAAATTTTGACAGGTCGGGGGTCATAAAAAATTACAAAATATTGACCAAAAATTCGAAAATAAACCAATGATGCAGCTAGATAGATATTTTAACAACAAATTCAGAGAGGTACTCCACTTTTAAATCGGGTAAAAATTTCAAAAAGTTATGGGCTAAGCAGTGCTGGGATCTGGTCACTTTTCTGCAAACCCATTTTTTGCAAATTTTGACAGGTCGGGGGTCATAAAAAATTACCAAATATTGACCAAAAATTCGAAAAAAAAAACCAATGGTGCAGCTAGATAGATATTTTAATAACAAATTCAGAGAGGTATTCCACTTTTAAATCGGGTAAAAATTTCAAAAGTTATGGGCTAAGCAGTGCTGGGATCAGGTCACTTTTCTGCAAACCCATTTTTTGCAAATTTTGACAGGTCGGGGGTCATAAAAAATTACAAAATATCAACCAAAAATTCGAAAATAAACCATAAATGCAGCTAGATAGATATTTTAATAACAAATTCAGAGAGGTATTCCACTTTTAAATCGGGTAAAAATTTAAAAAAGTGAGGGGCTAAGCAGTGCTGGGATCTGGTCACTTTTCTGCAAACCCATTTTTTGCCAATTTTCACAGATCGGGTCATAAAAAATTACAAAATATTGACCAAAAATTCGAAAATAAACCAATAATGCAGCTAGATAGATATTTTAATAACAAATTCAGAGAGGTATTCCACTTTTAAATCGGGTAAAAATTTCAAAAGTTATGGGCTAAGCAGTGCTGGGATCTGGTCACTTTTCTGCAAACCCATTTTTTGCAAATTTTGACAGGTCGGGGGTGATAAAAAACTACAAAATATTGACCAAAAATTCAAAAATAAACCAAAAATGCAGCTAGATAGATATTTTAATAACAAATTCAGAGAGGTATTCCACTTTTAAATCGGGTAAAAATTTCAAAAGTTATGGGCTAATCAGTGCTGGGATCTGGTCACTTTTCTGCAAACCCATTTTTTGCAAATTTTGGCAGGTCGGGGGTCATAGAAAATTAAAAAATATTGACCAAAAATTCGAAAATAAACCAATGATGCAGCTAGATAGATATTTTAATAGCAAATTTAGAGAGGTATTTCACTTTTAAATCGGGTAAAAATTTTAAAATTTATGGGCTAAGCAGTGCTGGGATCTGGTCACTTTTCTGCAAACCCATTTTTTGCAAATTTTGACAGGTCGGGGGTCATAAAAAATTTACAAAACATTGACCAAAAATTCGAAAATAAACCAATGATGCAGCTAGATAGATATTTTAATAACAAATTCAGAGAGGTATTCCACTTTTAAATCGGGTAAAAATTTCAAAAGTTATGGGCTAAGCAGTGCTGGGATCTGGTCACTTTTCTGCAAACCCATTTTTTGCAAATTTTGACAGGTCGGGGTCATAAAAAATTACAAAACATTGACCAAAAATTCGAAAATAAACCAATAATGCAGCTAGATAGATATTTTAATAACAAACTCAGAGAGAGTATTCCACTTTTAAATCGGGTAAAAATTTCAAAAGTTATGGGCTAAGCAGTGCTGGGATCTGGTCACTTTTCTGCAAACCCATTTTTTGCAAATTTTGACAGGTCGGGGGTCATAAAAAATTACAAAATATCAACCAAAAATTCGAAAACAAACCAATAATGCAGCTAGATAGATATTTTAATAACAAATTCAGAGAGGTATTCCACTTTTAAATCGGGTAAAAATTTCAAAAGTAATTGGCTAAGCAGTGCTGGGATCTGGTCACTTTTCTGAAACCCATTTTTTGCAAATTTTGACAGGTCGGGGGTCATAAAAAATTACAAAATTGTGACCAAAAATTCGAAAATAAACCAATGATGCAGCTAGATAGATATTTTAATAACAAATTCAGAGAGGTATCCCACTTTTAAATTGGGTAAAAATTTTAAAAGTAATGGGCTAAGCAGTGCTGGGATCTGGTCACTTTTCTGCAAACCCATTTTTTGCAAATTTTAACAGGTCGGGGGTCTTAAAAAATTACAAAACATTGACCAAAAATTCGAAAATAAACCAATGATGCAGCTAGATAGATATTTTAATAACAAATTCAGAGAGGTATTCCACTTTTAAATCGGGTAAAAATTTTAAAATTTATGGGCTAAGCAGTGCTGGGATCTGGTCACTTTTCTGCAAACCCATTTTTTGCAAATTTTGACAGGTCGGGGGTCATAAAAAATTACAAAATATTGACCAAAAATTCGAAAATAAACCAATGATGCAGCTAGATAGATATTTTAATAACAAATTCAGAGAGGTATTCCACTTTTAAATCGGGTAAAAATTTCAAAAGTTATGGGCTAAGCAGTGCTGGGATCTGGTCACTTTTCTGAAAACCCATTTTTTGCAAATTTTGACAGGTCGGGGGTCATAAAAAATTACAAAATATTGACCAAAAATTCGAAAATAAACCAATAATGCAGCTAGATAGATATTTTAATAACAAACTCAGAGAGGTATTCCACTTTTAAATCGGGTAAAAATTTCAAAAGTTTGGGCTAAGCAGTGCTGGGATCTGGTCACTTTTCTGGAAACCCATTTTTTGCAAATTTTGACAGGTCGGGGGTCATAAAAAATTACAAAACATTGACCAAAAATTCGAAAATAAACCAATGATGCAGCTAGATAGATATTTTAATAACAAATTCAGAGAGGTATTCCACTTTTAAATCGGGTAAAAATTTCAAAAGTTATGGGCTAAGCAGTGCTGGGATCTGGTCACTTTTCTGCAAACCCATTTTTTGCAAATTTTGACAGGTCGGGGGTCATAAAAAATTACAAAATATTGACCAAAAATTCGAAAATAAACCAATGCTGCAGCTAGATAGATATTTTAACAACAAATTCAGAGAGGTATTCCACTTTTAAATCGGGTAAAAATTTCAAAAAGTTATGGGCTAAGCAGTGCTGGGATCTGGTCACTTTTCTGCAAACCCATTTTTTTGCAAATTTTGACAGGTCGGGGTCATAAAAAATTACAAAATATTGACCAAAAATTCGAAAAAAAACCAATGGTGCAGCTGGATAGATATTTTAATAACAAATTCAGAGAGGTATTCCACTTTTAAATCGGGTAAAAATTTCAAAAGTTATGGGCTAAGCAGTGCTGGGATCAGGTCACTTTTCTGCAAACCCATTTTTTGCAAATTTTGACAGGTCGGGGGTCATAAAAAATTACAAAATATCAACCAAAAAATTCGAAAATAAACCAAAAATGCAGCTAGATAGATATTTTAATAACAAATTCAGAGAGGTATTCCACTTTTAAATCGGGTAAAAATTTAAAAAGTGAGGGGCTAAGCAGTGCTGGGATCTGGTCACTTTTCTGCAAACCCATTTTTTGCCAATTTTGACAGGTCGGGGTCATAAAAAATTACAAAATATTGACCAAAAATTCGAAAATAAACCAATAATGCAGCTAGATAGATATTTTAACAACAAATTCAGAGAGGTATTCCACTTTTAAATCGGTAAAAAATTTCAAAAGTTATGGGCAAGCGCGGGATCTTGTCACTTTTCTGCAAACCCATTTTTTGCAAATTTTGACAGGTCGAGGGTCATAAAAAATTACAAAATATTGACCAAAAATTCGAAAATAAACCAATAATGCAGCTAGATAGATATTTTAATAACAAATTCAGAGAGGTATTCCACTTTTAAATCGGGTAAAAATTTTAAAAGTTATGGGCTAAGCAGTGCTGGGATCTGGTCACTTTTCTGCAAACCCATTTTTTGCAAATTTTGACAGGTCGGGGGTCATAAAAAATTACAAAATATTGACCAAAAATTCGAAAATAAACCAATAATGCAGCTAGATAGATATTTTAATAACAAATTCAGAGAGGTATTCCACTTTTAAATCGGGTAAAAATTTCAAAAGTTTGGGCTAAGCAGTGCTGGGATCTGGTCACTTTTCTGCAAACCCATTTTTTTGCCAATTTTGACAGGTCGAGGGTCATAAAAAATTACAAAATATTGACCAAAAATTCGAAAATAAACCAATAATGCAGCTAGATAGATATTTTAACAACAAATTCAGAGAGGTATTCCACTTTTAAATCGGGTAAAAATTTCAAAAAGTTATGGGCTAAGCAGTGCTGGGATCTGGTCACTTTTCTGCAAACCCATTTTTTGCAAATTTTGACAAGTCGGGGGTCATAAAAAATTACAAAATATTGACCAAAAATTCGAAAATAAACCAATAATGCAGCTAGATAGATATTTTAATAACAAATTCAGAGAGGTATTCCACTTTTAAATCGGGTAAAAATTTCAAAAGTTATGGGCTAAGCAGTGCTGGGATCTGGTCACTTTTCTGCAAACCCATTTTTTTGCAAATTTTGACAGGTCGAGGGTCATAAAAAATTACAAAATATTGACCAAAAATTCGAAAATAAACCAATAATGCAGCTAGATAGATATTTTAATAACAAATTCAGAGAGGTATTCCACTTTTAAATCGGGTAAAAATTTCAAAAGTTATGGGCTAAGCAGTGCTGGGATCAGGTCACTTTTCTGCAAACCCATTTTTTGCAAATTTTGACAGGTCGGGGGTCATAAAAAATTACAAAATATTGACCAAAAATTCGAAAATAAACCAATAATGCAGCTAGATAGATATTTTAATAACAAATTCAGAGAGGTATTCCACTTTTAAATCGGGTAAAAATTTCAAAAAGTTTGGGGCTAAGCAGTGCTGGGATCTGGTCACTTTTCTGCAAACCCATTTTTTGCCAATTTTGACAGGTCGGGGTCATAAAAAATTACAAAATATTGACCAAAAATTCGAAAATAAACCAATAATGCAGCTAGATAGATATTCTAACAACAAATTCAGAGAGGTATTCCACTTTTAAATCGGGTAAAAATTTCAAAAGTTATGGGCTAAGCAGTGCTGGGATCTGGTCACTTTTCTGCAAACCCATTTTTTGCAAATTTTGACAGGTCGAGGGTCATAAAAAATTACAAAATATTGACCAAAAATTCGAAAATAAACCAATAATGCAGCTAGATAGATATTTTAATAACAAATTCAGAGAGGTATTCCACTTTTAAATCGGGTAAAAATTTCAAAAGTTATGGGCTAAGCAGTGCTGGGATCTGGTCACTTTTCTGCAAACCCATTTTTTGCAAATTTTGACAGGTCGAGGGTCATAAAAAATTACAAAATATTGACCAAAAATTCGAAAATAAACCAATAATGCAGCTAGATAGATATTTTAATAACAAATTCAGAGAGGTATTCCACTTTTAAATCGGGTAAAAATTTCAAAAGTTTGGGCTAAGCAGTGCTGGGATCTGGTCACTTTTCTGCAAACCCATTTTTTGCAAATTTTGACAGGTCGGGGGTCATAAAAAATTACAAAATATTGACCAAAAATTCGAAAATAAACCAATAATGCAGCTAGATAGATATTTTAATAACAAATTCAGAGAGGTATTCCACTTTTAAATCGGGTAAAAATTTCAAAAGTTATGGGCTAAGCAGTGCTGGGATCTGGTCACTTTTCTGCAAACCCATTTTTTGCAAATTTTGACAGGTCAGGGGTCATAAAAAATTACAAAATATTGACCAAAAATTCGAAAATAAACCAATAATGCAGCTAGATAGATATTCTAATAACAAATTCAGAGAGGTATTCCACTTTTAAATCGGGTAAAAATTTCAAAAGTTATGGGCTAAGCAGTGCTGGGATCTGGTCACTTTTCTGCAAACCCATTTTTTGCAAATTTTGACAGGTCGAGGGTCATAAAAAATTACAAAATATTGACCAAAAATTCGAAAATAAACCAATAATGCAGCTAGATAGATATTTTAATAACAAATTCAGAGAGGTATTCCACTTTTAAATCGGGTAAAAATTTCAAAAGTTATGGGCTAAGCAGTGCTGGGATCTGGTCACTTTTCTGCAAACCCATTTTTGCAAATTTTGACAGGTCGGGGGTCATAAAAAATTACAAAATATTGACCAAAAATTCGAAAATAAACCAATAATGCAGCTAGATAGATATTTTAATAACAAATTCAGAGAGGTATTCCACTTTTAAATCGGGTAAAAATTTCAAAAGTTATGGGCTAAGCAGTGCTGGGATCTGGTCACTTTTCTGCAAACCCATTTTTGCAAATTTTGACAGGTCGGGGGTCATAAAAAATTACAAAATATTGACCAAAAATTCGAAAATAAACCAATAATGCAGCTAGATAGATATTTTAATAACAAATTCAGAGAGGTATTCCACTTTTAAATCGGGTAAAAATTTCAAAAGTTTGGGCTAAGCAGTGCTGGGATCTGGTCACTTTTCTGCAAACCCATTTTTGCAAATTTTGACAGGTCGAGGGGTCATAAAAAATTACAAAATATTGACCAAAAATTCGAAAATAAACCAATAATGCAGCTAGATAGATATTTTAATAACAAATTCAGAGAGGTATTCCACTTTTAAATCGGGTAAAAATTTCAAAAGTTATGGGCTAAGCAGTGCTGGGATCTGGTCACTTTTCTGCAAACCCATTTTTGCAAATTTTGACAGGTCGAGGTCATAAAAAATTACAAAATATTGACCAAAAATTCGAAAATAAACCAATAATGCAGCTAGATAGATATTTTAATAACAAATTCAGAGAGGTATTCCACTTTTAAATCGGGTAAAAATTTCAAAAGTTATGGGCTAAGCAGTGCTGGGATCTGGTCACTTTTCTGCAAACCCATTTTTGCAAATTTTGACAGGTCGAGGGGTCATAAAAAATTACAAAATATTGACCAAAAATTCGAAAATAAACCAATAATGCAGCTAGATAGATATTTTAATAACAAATTCAGAGAGGTATTCCACTTTTAAATCGGGTAAAAATTTCAAAAGTTATGGGCTAAGCAGTGCTGGGATCTGGTCACTTTTCTGCAAACCCATTTTTGCAAATTTTGACAGGTCGGGGGTCATAAAAAATTACAAAATATTGACCAAAAATTCGAAAATAAACCAATAATGCAGCTAGATAGATATTTTAATAACAAATTCAGAGAGGTATTCCCACTTTTAAATCGGGTAAAAATTTCAAAAGTTATGGGCTAAGCAGTGCTGGGATCTGGTCACTTTTCTGCAAACCCATTTTTTTGCAAATTTTGACAGGTCGGGGGTCATAAAAAATTACAAAATATTGACCAAAAATTCGAAAATAAACCAATAATGCAGCTAGATAGATATTTTAATAACAAATTCAGAGAGGTATTCCACTTTTAAATCGGGTAAAAATTTCAAAAGTTATGGGCTAAGCAGTGCTGGGATCTGGTCACTTTTCTGCAAACCCATTTTTTGCAAATTTTGACAGGTCGGGGGTCATAAAAAATTACAAAATATTGACCAAAAATTCGAAAATAAACCAATAATGCAGCTAGATAGATATTTTAATAACAAATTCAGAGAGGTATTCCACTTTTAAATCGGGTAAAAATTTCAAAAGTTATGGGCTAAGCAGTGCTGGGATCTGGTCACTTTTCTGCAAACCCATTTTTGCAAATTTTGACAGGTCGAGGGGTCATAAAAAATTACAAAATATTGACCAAAAATTCGAAAATAAACCAATAATGCAGCTAGATAGATATTTTAATAACAAATTCAGAGAGGTATTCCACTTTTAAATCGGGTAAAAATTTCAAAAGTTATGGGCTAAGCAGTGCTGGGATCTGGTCACTTTTCTGCAAACCCATTTTTGCAAATTTTGACAGGTCGAGGGTCATAAAAAATTACAAAATATTGACCAAAAATTCGAAAATAAACCAATAATGCAGCTAGATAGATATTTTAATAACAAATTCAGAGAGGTATTCCACTTTTAAATCGGGTAAAAATTTCAAAAGTTATGGGCTAAGCAGTGCTGGGATCTGGTCACTTTTCTGCAAACCCATTTTTTGCAAATTTTGACAGGTCGGGGGTCATAAAAAATTACAAAATATTGACCAAAAATTCGAAAATAAACCAATAATGCAGCTAGATAGATATTTTAATAACAAATTCAGAGAGGTATTCCACTTTTAAATCGGGTAAAAATTTCAAAAGTTATGGGCTAAGCAGTGCTGGGATCTGGTCACTTTTCTGCAAACCCATTTTTGCAGAATTTTGACAGGTCGGGGGTCATAAAAAATTACAAAATATTGACCAAAAATTCGAAAATAAACCAATAATGCAGCTAGATAGATATTCTAATAACAAATTCAGAGAGGTATTCCACTTTTAAATCGGGTAAAAATTTCAAAAAGTTATGGGCTAAGCAGTGCTGGGATCTGGTCACTTTTCTGCAAACCCATTTTTTGCAAATTTTGACAGGTCGGAGGGTCAAAAAAAATTACAAAATATTGACCAAAAATTCGAAAATAAACCAATAATGCAGCTAGATAGATATTTTAATAACAAATTCAGAGAGGTATTCCACTTTTAAATCGGGTAAAAATTTCAAAAGTTATGGGCTAAGCAGTGCTGGGATCTGGTCACTTTTCTGCAAACCCATTTTTTGCAAATTTTGACAGGTCGAGGGTCATAAAAAATTACAAAATATTGACCAAAAATTCGAAAATAAACCAATAATGCAGCTAGATAGATATTTTAATAACAAATTCAGAGAGGTATTCCACTTTTAAATCGGGTAAAAATTTCAAAAGTTATGGGCTAAGCAGTGCTGGGATCTGGTCACTTTTCTGCAAACCCATTTTTTGCAAATTTTGACAGGTCGGGGGTCATAAAAAATTACAAAATATTGACCAAAAATTCGAAAATAAACCAATAATGCAGCTAGATAGATATTTTAATAACAAATTCAGAGAGGTATTCCACTTTTAAATCGGGTAAAAATTTCAAAAGTTTGGGCTAAGCAGTGCTGGGATCTGGTCACTTTTCTGCAAACCCATTTTTTGCAAATTTTGACAGGTCGGGGGTCATAAAAAATTACAAAATATTGACCAAAAATTCGAAAATAAACCAATAATGCAGCTAGATAGATATTTTAATAACAAATTCAGAGAGGTATTCCACTTTTAAATCGGGTAAAAATTTCAAAAGTTATGGGCTAAGCAGTGCTGGGATCTGGTCACTTTTCTGCAAACCCATTTTTTGCAAATTTTGACAGGTCGGGGGTCATAAAAAATTACAAAATATTGACCAAAAATTCGAAAATAAACCAATAATGCAGCTAGATAGATATTTTAATAACAAATTCAGAGAGGTATTCCACTTTTAAATCGGGTAAAAATTTCAAAAGTTATGGGCTAAGCAGTGCTGGGATCTGGTCACTTTTCTGCAAACCCATTTTTTGCAAATTTTGACAGGTCGGGGGTCATAAAAAATTACAAAATATTGACCAAAAATTCGAAAATAAACCAATAATGCAGCTAGATAGATATTTTAATAACAAATTCAGAGAGGTATTCCACTTTTAAATCGGGTAAAAATTTCAAAAGTTATGGGCTAAGCAGTGCTGGGATCTGGTCACTTTTCTGCAAACCCATTTTTTGCAAATTTTGACAGGTCGGGGGTCATAAAAAATTACAAAATATTGACCAAAAATTCGAAAATAAACCAATAATGCAGCTAGATAGATATTTTAATAACAAATTCAGAGAGGTATTCCACTTTTAAATCGGGTAAAAATTTCAAAAGTTATGGGCTAAGCAGTGCTGGGATCTGGTCACTTTTCTGCAAACCCATTTTTTGCAAATTTTGACAGGTCGGGGGTCATAAAAAATTACAAAATATTGACCAAAAATTCGAAAATAAACCAATAATGCAGCTAGATAGATATTTTAATAACAAATTCAGAGAGGTATTCCACTTTTAAATCGGGTAAAAATTTCAAAAGTTATGGGCTAAGCAGTGCTGGGATCTGGTCACTTTTCTGCAAACCCATTTTTTGCAAATTTTGACAGGTCGGGGGTCATAAAAAATACAAAATATTGACCAAAAATTCGAAAATAAACCAATAATGCAGCTAGATAGATATTTTAATAACAAATTCAGAGAGGTATTCCACTTTTAAATCGGGTAAAAATTTCAAAAGTTATGGGCTAAGCAGTGCTGGGATCTGGTCACTTTTCTGCAAACCCATTTTTTGCAAATTTTGACAGGTCGGGGGTCATAAAAAATTACAAAATATTGACCAAAAATTCGAAAATAAACCAATAATGCAGCTAGATAGATATTTTAATAACAAATTCAGAGAGGTATTCCACTTTTAAATCGGGTAAAAATTTCAAAAGTTATGGGCTAAGCAGTGCTGGGATCTGGTCACTTTTCTGCAAACCCATTTTTTGCAAATTTTGACAGGTCGGGGGTCATAAAAAATTACAAAATATTGACCAAAAATTCGAAAATAAACCAATAATGCAGCTAGATAGATATTTTAATAACAAATTCAGAGAGGTATTCCACTTTTAAATCGGGTAAAAATTTCAAAAGTTATGGGGCTAAGCAGTGCTGGGATCTGGTCACTTTTCTGCAAACCCATTTTTTGCAAATTTTGACAGGTCGGGGGTCATAAAAAATTACAAAATATTGACCAAAAATTCGAAAATAAACCAATAATGCAGCTAGATAGATATTTTAATAACAAATTCAGAGAGGTATTCCACTTTTAAATCGGGTAAAAATTTCAAAAGTTATGGGCTAAGCAGTGCTGGGATCTGGTCACTTTTCTGCAAACCCATTTTTTGCAAATTTTGACAGGTCGGGGGTCATAAAAAATTACAAAATATTGACCAAAAATTCGAAAATAAACCAATAATGCAGCTAGATAGATATTTTAATAACAAATTCAGAGAGGTATTCCACTTTTAAATCGGGTAAAAATTTCAAAAGTTATGGGCTAAGCAGTGCTGGGATCTGGTCACTTTTCTGCAAACCCATTTTTTTGCAAATTTTGACAGGTCGGGGGTCATAAAAAATTACAAAATATTGACCAAAAATTCGAAAATAAACCAATGATGCAGCTAGATAGATATTTTAATAACAAATTCAGAGAGGTATTCCACTTTTAAATCGGGTAAAAATTTCAAAAGTTATGGGCTAAGCAGTGCTGGGATCTGGTCACTTTTCTGCAAACCCATTTTTTGCAAATTTTGACAGGTCGGGGGTCATAAAAAATTACAAAATATTGACCAAAAATTCGAAAATAAACCAATAATGCAGCTAGATAGATATTTTAATAACAAATTCAGAGAGGTATTCCACTTTTAAATCGGGTAAAAATTTCAAAAGTTATGGGCTAAGCAGTGCTGGGATCTGGTCACTTTTCTGCAAACCCATTTTTTGCAAATTTTGACAGGTCGGGGGTCATAAAAAATTACAAAATATTGACCAAAAATTCGAAAATAAACCAATAATGCAGCTAGATAGATATTTTAATAACAAATTCAGAGAGGTATTCCACTTTTAAATCGGGTAAAAATTTCAAAAAGTTATGGGCTAAGCAGTGCTGGGATCTGGTCACTTTTCTGCAAACCCATTTTTTGCAAATTTTGACAGGTCGGGGGTCATAAAAAATTACAAAATATTGACCAAAAATTCGAAAATAAACCAATAATGCAGCTAGATAGATATTTTAATAACAAATTCAGAGAGGTATTCCACTTTTAAATCGGGTAAAAATTTCAAAAGTTATGGGCTAAGCAGTGCTGGGATCTGGTCACTTTTCTGCAAACCCATTTTTTGCAAATTTTGACAGGTCGGGGGTCATAAAAAATTACAAAATATTGACCAAAAATTCGAAAATAAACCAATAATGCAGCTAGATAGATATTTTAATAACAAATTCAGAGAGGTATTCCACTTTTAAATCGGGTAAAAATTTCAAAAGTTATGGGCTAAGCAGTGCTGGGATCTGGTCACTTTTCTGCAAACCCATTTTTTGCAAATTTTGACAGGTCGAGGGTCATAAAAAATTACAAAATATTGACCAAAAATTCGAAAATAAACCAATAATGCAGCTAGATAGATATTTTAATAACAAATTCAGAGAGGTATTCCACTTTTAAATCGGGTAAAAATTTCAAAAGTTATGGGCTAAGCAGTGCTGGGATCTGGTCACTTTTCTGCAAACCCATTTTTTGCAAATTTTGACAGGTCGGGGGTCATAAAAAATTACAAAATATTGACCAAAAATTCGAAAATAAACCAATAATGCAGCTAGATAGATATTTTAATAACAAATTCAGAGAGGTATTCCACTTTTAAATCGGGTAAAAATTTAAAAAAGTGATGGGGCTAAGCAGTGCTGGGATCTGGTCACTTTTCTGCAAACCCATTTTTTGCCAATTTTCACAGGTCGGGGTCATAAAAAATTACAAAATATTGACCAAAAATTCGAAAATAAACCAATAATGCAGCTAGATAGATATTTTAACAACAAATTCAGAGAGGTATTCCACTTTTAAATCGGGTAAAAATTTCAAAAAGTTATGGGCTAAGCAGTGCTGGGATCTGGTCATTTTTCTGCAAACCCATTTTTTGCAAACTTTGACAAGTCGGGGGTCATAAAAAATTACAAAATATTGACCAAAAATTCGAAAATAAACCAATAATGCAGCTAGATAGATATTTTAATAACAAATTCAGAGAGGTATTCCACTTTTAAATCGGGTAAAAATTTCAAAAGTGAGGGGCTAAGCAGTGCTGGGATCTGGTCACTTTTCTGCAAACCCATTTTTTGCCAATTTTCACAGATCGGGGGTCATAAAAAATTACAAAATATTGACCAAAAATTCGAAAACAAACCAATGAGGCAGCTTGATAGATATTTTAATAACAAATTCAGAGAGGTATTCCACTTTTAAATCGGGTAAAAATTTCAAAAGTTATGGGCTAAGCAGTGCTGGGATCAGGTCACTTTTCTGCAAACCCATTTTTTGCAAATTTTGACAGGTCGGGGGTCATAAAAAATTACAAAATATCAACCAAAAATTCGAAAATAAACCAAAAATGCAGCTAGATAGATATTTTAATAACAAATTCAGAGAGGTATTCCACTTTTAAATCGGGTAAAAATTTAAAAAGTGAAGGGGCTAAGCAGTGCTGGGATCTGGTCACTTTTCTGCAAACCCATTTTTTGCCAATTTTCACAGATCGGGGGTCACAAAATATTACAAAATATTCACCAAAAATTCGAAAATAAACCAATAATGCAGCTAGATAGATATTTTAATAACAAATTCAGAGAGGTATTCCACTTTTAAATCGGGTAAAAATTTCAAAAGTTATGGGCTAAGCAGTGCTGGGGTCAGGTCACTTTTCTGCAAACCCATTTTATGCAAATTTTGACAGGTCGGGGGTCATACAAAATTACAAAATATCAACCAAAAATTCGAAAATAAACCATAAATGCAGCTAGATAGATATTTTAATAACAAATTCAGAGAGGTATTCCACTTTTAAATCGGGTAAAAATTTCAAAAAGTGATGGGCTAAGCAGTGCTGGGATCTGGTCACTTTTCTGCAAACCCATTTTTTGCCAATTTTCACAGATCGGGGGTCACAAAATATTACAAAATATTGACCAAAAATTCGAAAATAAACCAATAATGCAGCTAGATAGATATTTTAATAACAAATTCAGAGAGGTATTCTACTTTTAAATCAGGTAAAATTTCAAAAGTTATGGGCTAAGCAGTGCTGGGATCTGGTCACTTTTCTGCAAACCCATTTTTTGCAAACTTTGACAAGTCGGGGGTCATAAAAAATTACAAAATATTGACCAAAAATTCGAAAATAAACCAATAATGCAGCTAGATAGATATTTTAATAACAAATTCAGAGAGGTATTCCACTTTTAAATCGGGTAAAAATTTCAAAAGTTATGGGCTAAGCAGTGCTGGGATCTGGTCACTTTTCTGCAAACCCATTTTTTGCAAATTTTGACAGGTCGGGGGTCATAAAAAATTACAAAATATTGACCAAAAATTCGAAAACAAACCAATGATGCAGCTAGATAGATATTTTAATAACAAATTCAGAGAGGTATTCCACTTTTAAATCGGGTAAAAATTTCAAAAGTTATGGGCTAAGCAGTGCTGGGATCTGGTCACTTTTCTGGAAACCCATTTTTTGCAAATTTTGACAGGTCGGGGGTCATAAAAAATTACAAAATATTGACCAAAAATTCGAAAATAAACCAATAATGCAGCTAGATAGATATTTTAATAACAAATTCAGAGAGGTATTCCACTTTTAAATCGGGTAAAAATTTCAAAAGTTATGGGCTAAGCAGTGCTGGGATCTGGTCACTTTTCTGCAAACCCATTTTTTGCAAATTTTGACAGGTCGGGGGTCATAAAAAATTACAAAATATTGACCAAAAATTCGAAAATAAACCAATGATGCAGCTAGATAGATATTTTAATAACAAATTCAGAGAGGTATTCCACTTTAAAATCAGGTACAAATTTCAAAAGTTACAGGAGAAGCAGTGCTGGGATCTGGTCACTTTTCTGCAAACCCATTTTTTGCAAATTTTGACAAGTCGGGGGTCATAAAAAATTACAAAATATTGACCAAAAATTCGAAAATAAACCAATGATGCAGCTAGATAGATATTTTAATAACAAATTCAGAGAGGTATTCCACTTTTAAATCGGGTAAAAATTTCAAAAGTTATGGGCTAAGCAGTGCTGGGATCTGGTCACTTTTCTGCAAACCCATTTTTTGCAAATTTTGGCAGGTCGGGGGTCATAAAAAATTACAAAATATTGACCAAAAATTCGAAAATAAACCAATGATGCATCTAGATAGATATTTTAATAACAAATTCAGAGAGGTATTCCACTTTTAAATCGGGTAAAAATTTCAAAAGTTATGGGCTAAGCAGTGCTGGGATCTGGTCACTTCTCTGTAAACCCATTTTTTGCAAATTTTCACAGATCGGGGGTCACAAAATATTACAAAATATTGACCAAAAATTCGAAAATAAACCAATAATGCAGCTAGATAGATATTTTAATAACAAATTCAGAGAGGTATTCCACTTTTAAATCAGGTAAAAATTTCAAAAGTTATGGGCTAAGCAGTGCTGGGATCTGGTCACTTTTCTGCAAACCCATTTTTTGCAAACTTTGACAAGTCGGGGGTCATAAAAAATTACAAAATATTGACCAAAAATTCGAAAATAAACCAATAATGCATCTAGATAGATATTTTAATAACAAATTCAGAGAGGTATTCCACTTTTAAATCGGGTAAACATTTCAAAAGTTATGGGCTAAGCAGTGCTGGGATCTGGTCACTTTTCTGCAAACCCATTTTTTGCAAATTTTGACAGGTCGGGGGTCATAAAAAATTACAAAATATTGACCAAAAATTCGAAAACAAACCAATGATGCAGCTAGATAGATATTTTAATAACAAATTCAGAGAGGTATTCCACTTTTAAATCGGGTAAAAATTTCAAAAGTTTGGGCTAAGCAGTGCTGGGATCTGGTCACTTTTCTGCAAACCCATTTTTTGCAAATTTTGACAGGTCGGGGGTCATAAAAAATTACAAAATATTGACCAAAAATTCGAAAACAAACCAATGATGCATCTAGATAGATATTTTCATAACAAATTCAGAGAGGTATTCCACTTTTAAATCGGGTAAAAATTTCAAAAGTTATGGGCTAAGCAGTGCTGGGATCTGGTCACTTTTCTGCAAACCCATTTTTTGCAAATTTTGACAGGTCGGGGGTCATAAAAAATTACAAAATATTGACCAAAAATTCGAAAATAAACCAATGATGCAGCTAGATAGATATTTTAATAACAAATTCAGAGAGGTATTCCACTTTAAAATCAGGTACAAATTTCAAAAGTTACAGGCGAAGCAGTGCTGGGATCTGGTCACTTTTCTGCAAACCCATTTTTTGCAAATTTTGACAAGTCGGGGGTCATAAAAAATTACAAAATATTGACCAAAAATTCGAAAATAAACCAATGATGCAGCTAGATAGATATTTTAATAACAAATTCAGAGAGGTATTCCACTTTTAAATCGGGTAAAAATTTCAAAAGTTTGGGCTAAGCAGTGCTGGGATCTGGTCACTTTTCTGCAAACCCATTTTTTGCAAATTTTGGCAGGTCGGGGGTCATAAAAAATTACAAAATATTGACCAAAAATTCGAAAATAAACCAATGATGCATCTAGATAGATATTTTAATAACAAATTCAGAGAGGTATTCCACTTTTAAATCGGGTAAACATTTCAAAAGTTATGGGCCAAGCAGTGCTGGGATCTGGTCACTTTTCTGCAAACCCATTTTTTGCAAATTTTGACAGGTCGGGGGTCATAAAAAATTACAAAATATCGACCAAAAATTCGAAAACAAACCAAAAATGCAGCTAGATAGATATTTTAATAACAAATTCAGAGAGGTATTCCACTTTTAAATCGGGTAAAAATTTCAAAAGTTATGGGCTAAGCAGTGCTGGGATCTGGTCACTTTTCTGCAAACCCATTTTTTGCAAATTTTGACAGGTCGGGGGTCATAAAAAATTACAAAATATTGCGACCAAAAATTCGAAAATAAACCAATGATGCAGCTAGATAGATATTTTAATAACAAATTCAGAGAGGTATTCCACTTTTAAATCGGGTAAAAATTTTAAAAGTAATGGGCTAAGCAGTGCTGGGATCTGGTCACTTTTCTGCAAACCCATTTTTTGCAAATTTTAACAGGTCGGGGGTCATAAAAAATTACAAAATATTGACCAAAAATTCGAAAACAAACCAAAAATGCAGCTAGATAGATATTTTAATAACAAATTCAGAGAGGTATTCCACTTTTAAATCGGGTAAAAATTTCAAAAGTTATGGGCTAAGCAGTGCTGGGATCTGGTCACTTTTCTGCAAACCCATTTTTTGCAAATTTTGACAGGTCGGGGGTCATAAAAAATTACAAAATATTGACCAAAAATTCGAAAATAAACCAATGATGCAGCTAGATAGATATTTTAATAACAAATTCAGAGAGGTATTCCACTTTTAAATCGGGTAAAAATTTCAAAAGTTATGGGCTAAGCAGTGCTGGGATCTGGTCACTTTTCTGTAAACCCATTTTTTGCAAATTTTGACAGGTCGGGGGTCATAAAAAATTACAAAATATTGACCAAAAATTCGAAAACAAACCAATAATGCAGCTAGATAGATATTTTAATAACAAATTCAGAGAGGTATTCCACTTTTAAATCGGGTAAAAATTTCAAAAGTTATGGGCTAAGCAGTGCTGGGATCTGGTCACTTTTCTGCAAACCCATTTTTTGCAAATTTTGACAGGTCGGGGGTCATAAAAAATTACAAAATATTGACCAAAAATTCGAAAATAAACCAATGATGCAGCTAGATAGATATTTTAATAACAAATTCAGAGAGGTATTCCACTTTTAAATCGGGTAAAAATTTCAAAAGTTATGGGCTAAGCAGTGCTGGGATCTGGTCACTTTTCTGCAAACCCATTTTTTGCAAATTTTGACAGGTCGGGGGTCATAAAAAATTACAAAATATTGACCAAAAATTCGAAAATAAACCAATGATGCAGCTAGATAGATATTTTAATAACAAATTCAGAGAGGTATTCCACTTTTAAATCGGGTAAAAATTTCAAAAGTTATGGGCTAAGCAGTGCTGGGATCTGGTCACTTTTCTGCAAACCCATTTTTTGCAAATTTTGACAGGTCGGGGGTCATAAAAAATTACAAAATATTGACCAAAAATTCGAAAATAAACCAATGATGCAGCTAGATAGATATTTTAATAACAAATTCAGAGAGGTATTCCACTTTTAAATCGGGTAAAAATTTCAAAAGTTATGGGCTAAGCAGTGCTGGGATCTGGTCACTTTTCTGCAAACCCATTTTTTGCAAATTTTGACAGGTCGGGGGTCATAAAAAATTACAAAATATTGACCAAAAATTCGAAAACAAACCAATGATGCAGCTAGATAGATATTTTAATAACAAATTCAGAGAGGTATTCCACTTTTAAATCGGGTAAAAATTTCAAAAGTTATGGGCTAAGCAGTGCTGGGATCTGGTCACTTTTCTGCAAACCCATTTTTTGCAAATTTTGGCAGGTCGGGGGTCATAAAAAATTATAAAATATTGACCAAAAATTCGAAAATAAACCAATGATGCATCTAGATAGATATTTTAATAACAAATTCAGAGAGGTATTCCACTTTTAAATCGGGTAAAAATTTCAAAAGTTATGGGCTAAGCAGTGCTGGGATCTGGTCACTTTTCTGCAAACCCATTTTTTGCCAATTTTTACAGGTCGGGGGTCATAAAAAATAACAAAATATTGACCAAAAATTCGAAAACAAACCAATGATGCAGCTAGATAGATATTTTAATAACAAATTCAGAGAGGTATTCCACTTTTAAATCGGGTAAAAATTTCAAAAGTTATGGGCTAAGCAGTGCTGGGATCTGGTCACTTTTCTGCAAACCCATTTTTTGCAAATTTTGACAGGTCGGGGGTCATAAAAAATTACAAAATATTGACCAAAAATTCGAAAATAAACCAAGGATGCAGCTAGATAGATATTTTAATAACAAATTCAGAGAGGTATTCCACTTTTAAATCGGGTAAAAATTTCAAAAGTTATGGGCTAAGCAGTGCTGGGATCTGGTCACTTTTCTGCAAACCCATTTTTTGCAAATTTTGACAGGTCGGGGGTCATAAAAAATTATAAAATATTGACCAAAAATTCGAAAATAAACCAATGATGCATCTAGATAGATATTTTCATAACAAATTCAGAGAGGTATTCCACTTTTAAATCGGGTAAAAATTTCAAAAGTTATGGGCTAAGCAGTGCTGGGATCTGGTCACTTTTCTGCAAACCCATTTTTTGCAAATTTTGACAGGTCGGGGGTCATAAAAAATTACAAAATATTGACCAAAAATTCGAAAATAAACCAATGATGCAGCTAGATAGATATTTTAATAACAAATTCAGAGAGGTATTCCACTTTAAAATCAGGTAAAAATTTCAAAAGTTACAGGCGAAGCAGTGCTGGGATCTGGTCACTTTTCTGCAAACCCATTTTTTGCAAATTTTGAAAAGTCGGGGGTCATAAAAAATTACAAAATATTGACCAAAAATTCGAAAATAAACCAATGATGCAGCTAGATAGATATTTTAATAACAAATTCAGAGAGGTATTCCACTTTTAAATCGGGTAAAAATTTCAAAAGTTATGGGCTAAGCAGTGCTGGGATCTGGTCACTTTTCTGCAAACCCATTTTTTGCAAATTTTGACAGGTCGGGGGTCATAAAAAATTACAAAATATTGACCAAAAATTCGAAAATAAACCAAGGATGCAGCTAGATAGATATTTTAATAACAAATTCAGAGAGGTATTCCACTTTTAAATCGGGTAAAAATTTCAAAAGTTATGGGCTAAGCAGTGCTGGGATCTGGTCACTTTTCTGGAAACCCATTTTTTGCAAATTTTGACAGGTCGGGGGTCATAAAAAATAACAAAATATTGACCAAAAATTCGAAAACAAACCAATGATGCAGCTAGATAGATATTTTAATAACAAATTCAGAGAGGTATTCCACTTTTAAATCGGGTAAAAATTTCAAAAGTTATGGGCTAAGCAGTGCTGGGATCTGGTCACTTTTCTGCAAACCCATTTTTTTAAATTTTGACAGGTCGGGGGTCATAAAAAATTACAAAATATTGACCAAAAATTCGAAAATAAACCAATGATGCAGCTAGATAGATATTTTAATAACAAATTCAGAGAGGTATTCCACTTTTAAATCGGGTAAAAATTTCAAAAGTGATGGGCTAAGCAGTGCTGGGATCTGGTCACTTTTCTGCAAACCCATTTTTTGCAAATTTTGACAGGTCGGGGGTCATAAAAAATTACAAAATATTGACCAAAAATTCGAAAACAAACCAATGATGCAGCTAGATAGATATTTTAATAACAAATTCAGAGAGGTATTCCACTTTTAAATCGGGTAAAAATTTCAAAAGTTATGGGCTAAGCAGTGCTGGGATCTGGTCACTTTTCTGCAAACCCATTTTTTGCAAATTTTGACAGGTCGGGGGGTCATAAAAAATTACAAAATATTGACCAAAAATTCGAAAATAAACCAATGATGCAGCTAGATAGATATTTTAATAACAAATTCAGAGAGGTATTCCACTTTTAAATCGGGTAAAAATTTCAAAAGTTATGGGCTAAGCAGTGCTGGGATCTGGTCACTTTTCTGGAAACCCATTTTTTGCAAATTTTGACAGGTCGGGGGTCATAAAAAATAACAAAATATTGACCAAAAATTCGAAAATAAACCAATGATGCAGCTAGATAGATATTTTAATAACAAATTCAGAGAGGTATTCCACTTTTAAATCGGGTAAAAATTTCAAAAGTTATGGGCTAAGCAGTGCTGGGATCTGGTCACTTTTCTGCAAACCCATTTTTTTCAAATTTTGACAAGTCGGGGGTCATAAAAAATTACAAAATATTGACCAAAAATTCGAAAATAAACCAATGATGCAGCTAGATAGATATTTTAATAACAAATTCAGAGAGGTATTCCACTTTTAAATCGGGTAAAAATTTCAAAAGTGATGGGCTAAGAAGTGCTGGGATCTGGTCACTTTTCTGCAAACCCATTTTTTGCAAATTTTGACAGGTCGGGGGTCATAAAAAATAACAAAATATTGACCAAAAATTCGAAAACAAACCAATGATGCAGCTAGATAGATATTTTAATAACAAATTCAGAGAGGTATTCCACTTTTAAATCGGGTAAAAATTTCAAAAGTTATGGGCTAAGCAGTGCTGGGATCTGGTCACTTTTCTGCAAACCCATTTTTTGCAAATTTTGACAGGTCGGGGGTCATAAAAAATTACAAAATATTGACCAAAAATTCGAAAACAAACCAATGATGCAGCTAGATAGATATTTTAATAACAAATTCAGAGAGGTATTCCACTTTTAAATCGGGTAAAAATTTCAAAAGTTATGGGCTAAGCAGTGCTGGGATCTGGTCACTTTTCTGCAAACCCATTTTTTGCAAATTTTGACAGGTCGGGGGTCATAAAAAATTACAAAATATTGACCAAAAATTCGAAAACAAACCAATGATGCAGCTAGATAGATATTTTAATAACAAATTCAGAGAGGTATTCCACTTTTAAATCGGGTAAAAATTTCAAAAGTTATGGGCTAAGCAGTGCTGGGATCTGGTCACTTTTCTGCAAACCCATTTTTTGCAAATTTTGACAGGTCGGGGGTCATAAAAAATTACAAAATATTGACCAAAAATTCGAAAATAAACCAATGATGCAGCTAGATAGATATTTTAATAACAAATTCAGAGAGGTATTCCACTTTTAAATCGGGTAAAAATTTCAAAAGTTATGGGCTAAGCAGTGCTGGGATCTGGTCACTTTTCTGCAAACCCATTTTTTGCAAATTTTGACAGGTCGGGGGTCATAAAAAATTACAAAATATTGACCAAAAATTCGAAAATAAACCAATGATGCAGCTAGATAGATATTTCAATAACAAATTCAGAGAGGTATTCCACTTTTAAATCGGGTAAAAATTTCAAAAGTTATGGGCTAAGCAGTGCTGGGATCTGGTCACTTTTCTGCAAACCCATTTTTTGCAAATTTTGACAGGTCGGGGGGTCATAAAAAATTACAAAATATTGACCAAAAATTCGAAAACAAACCAATGATGCAGCTAGATAGATATTTTAATAACAAATTCAGAGAGGTATTCCACTTTTAAATCGGGTAAAAATTTCAAAAGTTATGGGCTAAGCAGTGCTGGGATCTGGTCACTTTTCTGCAAACCCATTTTTTGCAAATTTTGACAGGTCGGGGGTCATAAAAAATTACAAAATATTGACCAAAAAATTCGAAAATAAACCAATGATGCAGCTAGATAGATATTTTAATAACAAATTCAGAGAGGTATTCCACTTTTAAATCGGGTAAAAATTTCAAAAGTTATGGGCTAAGCAGTGCTGGGATCTGGTCACTTTTCTGCAAACCCATTTTTTGCAAATTTTGACAGGTCGGGGGTCATAAAAAATTACAAAATATTGACCAAAAAATTCGAAAATAAACCAATGATGCAGCTAGATAGATATTTTAATAACAAATTCAGAGAGGTATTCCACTTTTAAATCGGGTAAAAATTTCAAAAGTTATGGGCTAAGCAGTGCTGGGATCTGGTCACTTTTCTGCAAACCCATTTTTTGCAAATTTTGACAGGTCGGGGGTCATAAAAAATTACAAAATATTGACCAAAAATTCGAAAATAAACCAAGAATGCAGCTAGATAGATATTTTAATAACAAATTCAGAGAGGTATTCCACTTTTAAATCGGGTAAAAATTTCAAAAGTTATGGGCTAAGCAGTGCTGGGATCTGGTCACTTTTCTGCAAACCCATTTTTTGCAAATTTTGACAGGTCGGGGGTCATAAAAAATTACAAAATATTGACCAAAAATTCGAAAATAAACCAATAATGCAGCTAGATAGATATTTTAATAACAAATTCAGAGAGGTATTCCACTTTTAAATCGGGTAAAAATTTCAAAAGTTATGGGCTAAGCAGTGCTGGGATCTGGTCACTTTTCTGCAAACCCATTTTTTGCAAATTTTGACAGGTCGGGGGTCATAAAAAATTACAAAATATTGACCAAAAATTCGAAAACAAACCAATGATGCAGCTAGATAGATATTTTAATAACAAATTCAGAGAGGTATTCCACTTTTAAATCGGGTAAAAATTTCAAAAGTTATGGGCTAAGCAGTGCTGGGATCTGGTCACTTTTCTGCAAACCCATTTTTTGCAAATTTTGACAGGTCGGGGGTCATAAAAAATTACAAAATATTGACCAAAAATTCGAAAATAAAGCAATGATGCATCTAGATAGATATTTTAATAACAAATTCAGAGAGGTATTCCACTATTAAATCGGGTAAAAATTTCAAAAGTTATGGGCTAAGCAGTGCTGGGATCTGGTCACTTTTCTGCAAACCCATTTTTTGCAAATTTTGACAGGTCGGGGGTCATAAAAAATTACAAAATATTGACCAAAAATTCGAAAATAAACCAATAATGCAGCTAAATAGATATTTCAATAACAAATTCAGAGAGGTATTCCACTTTTAAATCGGGTAAAAATTTCAAAAGTTATGGGCTAAGCAGTGCTGGGATCTGGTCACTTTTCTGCAAACCCATTTTTTGCAAATTTTGACAGGTCGGGGGTCATAAAAAATTACAAAATATTGACCAAAAATTCGAAAACAAACCAATGATGCAGCTAGATAGATATTTTAATAACAAATTCAGAGAGGTATTCCACTTTTAAATCGGGTAAAAATTTCAAAAGTTATGGGCTAAGCAGTGCTGGGATCTGGTCACTTTTCTGCAAACCCATTTTTTGCAAATTTTGACAGGTCGGGGGTCATAAAAAATTACAAAATATTGACCAAAAATTCGAAAATAAACCAATAATGCAGCTAGATAGATATTTCAATAACAAATTCAGAGAGGTATTCCACTTTTAAATCGGGTAAAAATTTCAAAAGTTATGGGCTAAGCAGTGCTGGGATCTGGTCACTTTTCTGCAAACCCATTTTTTGCAAATTTTGACAGGTCGGGGGTCATAAAAAATTACAAAATGTTGACCAAAAATTCAAAAACAAACCAATTATGCAGCTAGATAGATATTTTAATAACAAATTCAGAGAGGTATTCCACTTTTAAATCGGGTAAAAATTTCAAAAGTGATGGGCTAAGAAGTGCTGGGATCTGGTCACTTTTCTGCAAACCCATTTTTTGCAAATTTTGACAGGTCGGGGGTCATAAAAAATAACAAAATATTGACCAAAAATTCGAAAACAAACCAATGATGCAGCTAGATAGATATTTTAATAACAAATTCAGAGAGGTATTCCACTTTTAAATCGGGTAAAAATTTCAAAAGTTATGAGCTAAGCAGTGCTGGGATCTGGTCACTTAAACCAGTAATGCAGCTAAATAGATATTTCAATAACAAATTCAGAGAGGTATTCCCTTTTTAAATCGAGTAAAAATTTCAAAAGTTATGGGCTAAGCAGTGCTGGGATCTGGTCACTTTTCTGCAAACCCATTTTTTGCAAATTTTGACAGGTCGGGGGTCATAAAAAATTACAAAATATTGACCAACAATTCGAAAATAAACCAAGAATGCAGCTAGATAGATATTTCAATAACAAATTTAGAGAGGTATTCTCTTTTAAATCGGGTAAAAATTTCAAAAGTTATGGGCTAAGCAGTGCTGGGATCTGGTCACTTTTCTGCAAACCCATTTTTTGCAAATTTTTACAAGTCGGGGGTCATACAAAATTACAAAATATTGACCAAAAATTTGAAAATAAACCAATAATGCAGCTAAATAGATATTTTAATAACAAATTCAGAGAGGTATTCCACTTTTAAATCGGGTAAAAATTTCAAAAGTGATGGGCTAAGAAGTGCTGGGATCTGGTCACTTTTCTGCAAACCCATTTTTTGCAAATTAAAAAATACAAAATTAAAAATTCGAAAATAAACCAAAATCAGCTAGATAGATATTCTAATAACAAATTCAGAGAGGTATTCCACTTTTAAATCGGGTAAAAATTTCAAAAGTTATGGGCTAAGCAGTGCTGGGATCTGGTCACTTTTTTTTTAACTTTTTTTTTAAATTTTTTATAGGTCGGGTTTTAAAAAAATAAAAAATTTTTACCAAAAATTCGAAAATAAACCAATGATGCAGCTAGATAGATATTTTAATAACAAATTCAGAGAGGTATTCCACTTTTAAATCGGGTAAAAATTTCAAAAGTTATGGGCTAAGCAGTGCTGGGATCTGGTCACTTTTCTGCAAACCCATTTTTTGCAAATTTTGACAGGTCGGGGGTCATAAAAAATTACAAAATATTGACCAAAAATTCGAAAATAAAGCAATGATGCAGCTAGATAGATATTTTAATAACAAATTCAGAGAGGTATTCCACTATTAAATCGGGTAAAAATTTCAAAAGTTATGGGCTAAGCAGTGCTGGGATCTGGTCACTTTTCTGCAAACCCATTTTTTGCAAATTTTGACAGGTCGGGGGTCATAAAAAATTACAAAATATTGACCAAAAATTCGAAAATAAACCAATAATGCAGCTAAATAGATATTTTAATAACAAATTCAGAGAGGTATTCCCTTTTTAAATCGGGTAAAAATTTCAAAAGTTATGGGCTAAGCAGTGCTGG